>NC_086112.1:71764893-72038531 GCF_963921235.1 Mobula hypostoma | reverse complement strand
GGTGGAAGGGAATTGAATTTACTGAGGAGGGTGGAACGCTGTTGAGAGGTGAAAAGGGAATTGAATTTACTGAGGAGGGTGGAACGCTGTTGAGAGGTGGAAGGGAATTGAATTTACTGAGGAGGGTGGAACGCTGTTAAGGAGGAGAGGTGGAAGGGAATTGAATTTACTGAGGAGGGTGGAACGCTGTTGAGAGGTGAAAAGGGATTGAATTTACTGAGGAGGGTGGAACCCTGTTGAGAGGTGGAAGGGAATTGAATTTTCTGAGAAGGGGGAACGCTGTTGAGGGGTGGAAGGGAACTGAATTTACTGAGGAGGGTGGAACGCTGTTGAGAGGTGGAAGGGAATTGAATTTACTGAGGAGGGTGGAACGCTGTTGAGAGGTGGAATGGAATTGAATTTACTGAGGAGGGTGGAACGCTGTTGAGAGGTGAAAAGGGATTGAATTTACGGAGGAGGGTGGTACGCTCTTCAGAGGTGGAAGGGAATTGAATTTACTGAGTAGGGTGGAACGCTGTTGAGAGGTGAAAATGAATTGAATTTTCTGAGGAGGTTGGAACGCTGTTGAGAGGTGGAAGGGAACTGAATTTACGGAGGAGGGTGGAACGCGGTTGAGAGGTCGAAGGGAATTGAATTTACTGAGCAGGGTGGAACGCTGTTGAGAGGTGCAAAGGGATTGAATTTTCTGAGAAGGGTGGAACGCTGTTGAGAGGTGGAAGGGAATTGAATTTACTGAGGAGGGTGGAACGCTGTTGAGAGGTGAAAATGAATTGAATTTTCTGAGGAGGTTGGAACGCTGTTGAGAGGTGGAAGGGAACTGAATTTACGGAGGAGGGTGGAACGCTGTTGAGAGGTCGAAGGGAATTGAATTTACTGAGGAGGGTGGAACGCTGTTGAGAGGTGAAAAGGGATTGAATTTACTGAGGAGGGTGGAACGCTGTTGAGAGGTGAAAAGGAATTGAATTTACTGAGGAGGGTGGAACGCTGTTGAGAGGTGAAAAGGAATTGAATTTACTGAGGAGGGTGGAACGCTGTTGAGAGGTGAAAAGGGATTGAATTTACTGAGGAGGGTGGAACGCTGTTGAGAGGTGGAAGGGAATTGAATTTAATGAGGAGGGTGGAACGCTGTTGAGAGGTGAAAAGGGATTGAATTTACTGAGGAGGGTGGAACGCTGTTGAGAGGTGAAAGGGAATTGAATTTACTGAGGAGGGTGGAACGCTGTTGAGAGGTGGAAGGGAATTGAATTTACTGAGGAGGGTGGAACGCTGTTGAGAGGTGGAAGGGATTGAATTTACTGAGGAGGGTGGAACGCTGTTGAGAGCTGGAAGGGAATTGAATTTACTGAGGAGGTTGGAACGCTGTTGAGAGGTGGAAGGGAATTTTATTTACTCAGGAGGCTGGAACGCTGTAGAGTGGTGGAAAGGAATTGAATTTACTGAGGAGGGTGGAACGCTGTTGAGAGGAGGAAGGGAATTGAATTTACTGAGGAGGTTGGAACGCTGTTGAGATGTGAAAAGGAACTGAATTTACGGAGGAGGGTGGAACGCTGTTGAGAGGTGGAAGGGAATTGAATTTAATGAGGAGGGTGGAACGCTGTTGAGAGGTGAAAAGGAATTGAATTTACGGAGGAGGGTGGAACGCTGTTGAGAGGTGAAAAGGGATTGAATTTACTGAGGAGGGTGGAACGCTGTTGAGAGGTGGAAGGGAATTGAATTTACTGAGGAGGGTGGAACGCTGTTGAGAGGTGAAAAGGGATTGAATTTACTGAGGAGGGTGGAACGCTGTTGAGAGGTGGAAGGGAATTGAATTTACTGAGGAGGGTGGAACGCTGTTGAGAGGTGGAAGGGAATTGAATTTACTGAGGAGGGTGGAACGCTGTTGAGAGGTGAAAATGAATTGAATTTTCTGAGGAGGGTGGAACGCTGTTGAGAGGTGGAAGGGAACTGAATTTACTGAGGAGGGTGGAACGCTGTTGAGAGGTGGAAGGGAATTGAATTTACTGAGGAGGGTGGAACGCTGTTGAGAGGTGAAAAGGAATTGAATTTACTGAGGAGGGTGGAACGCTGTTGAGAGGTGAAAAGGAATTGAATTTACTGAGGAGGGTGGAACGCTGTTGAGAGGTGGAAAGGAATTGAATTTACTGAGGAGGGTGGTACGCTGTTGAGAGATGAAAAGGAATTGAATTTACTGAGGAGGGTGGAACGCTGTTGAGAGGTGAAAAGGAATTGAATTTACTGAGGAGGGTGGAACGCTGTTGAGAGGTGGAAGGGAATTGAATTTACTGAGGAGGGTGGAACGCTGTTGAGAGGTGAAAAGGGATTGAATTTTCTGAGGAGGGTGGAACGCTGTTGAGAGGAGGAAGGGAATTGAATTTACTGAGGAGGTTGGAACGCTGTTGAGATGTGAAAAGGAACTGAATTTACGGAGGAGGGTGGAACGCTGTTGAGAGGTGGAAGGGAATTGAATTTAATGAGGAGGGTGGAACGCTGTTGAGAGGTGAAAAGGGATTGAATTTACTGAGGAGGGTGGAACCCTGTTGAGAGGTGGAAGGGAATTGAATTTTCTGAGAAGGGGGAACGCTGTTGAGGGGTGGAAGGGAACTGAATTTACGGAGGAGGGTGGAACGCTGTTGAGAGGTGGAAGGGAATTGAATTTACTGAGGAGGGTGGAACGCTGTTGAGAGGTGGAAGGGAATTGAATTTACTGAGGAGGGTGGAACGCTGTTGAGAGGTGGAAGGGAATTGAATTTACTGAGGAGGGTGGAATGCTGTTGAGAGGTGGAAGGGAATTGAATTTACTGAGGAGGGTGGAACGCTGTTGAGAGGTGAAAAGGGAATTGAATTTACGGAGGAGGGTGGAACGCTGTTGAGAGGTGGAAGGGAATTGAATTTACTGAGGAGGGTGGAACGCTGTTGAGAGGTGAAAAGGGATTGAATTTACTGAGGAGGGTGGAACGCTGTTGAGAGGTGGAAGGGAATTGAATTTACTGAGGAGGGTGGAACGCTGTTGAGAGGTGGAAGGGAACTGAATTTACTGAGGAGGGTGGAACGCTGTTGAGAGGTGAAAAGGGATTGAATTTACTGAGGAGGGTGGAACGCTGTTCATGGGTGGAAGGGAATTGAATTTACGGAGGAGGGTGGAACGCTGTTCAGAGGTGGAAGGGAATTGAATTTACGGAGGAGGGTGGAACGCTGTTGAGAGGTGGAAGGGAATTGAATTTACTGAGGAGGGTGGAACGCTGTTGAGAGGTGGAAGGGAATTGAATTTACTGAGGAGGGTGGAACGCTGTTGAGAGGTGAAAAGGGATTGAATTTACTGAGGAGGGTGGAACGCTGTTGAGAGGTGGAAGGGAATTGAATTTACTGAGGAGGGTGGAACGCTGTTGAGAGGTGGAAGGGAATTGAATTTACTGAGGAGGGTGGAACGCTGTTGAGAGGTGAAAGGGAATTGAATTTACTGAGGAGGGTGGAACGCTGTTGAGAGGTGAAAAGGGAATTGAATTTACTGAGGAGGGTGGAACGCTGTTCAGAGGTGGAATGGAATTGAATTTACTGAGGAGGGTGGAACGCTGTTGAGAGGTGAAAAGGGATTGAATTTACTGAGGAGGGTGTAACGCTGTTCAGAGGTGGAAGGGAATTGAATTTACTGAGTAGGGTGGAACGCTGTTGAGAGGTGAAAAGGGATTGAATTTACTGAGGAGGGTGGAACGCTGTTGAGAGGTGGAAGGGAATTGAATTTACTGAGGAGGGTGGAACGCTGTTGAGAGGTGGAAGGGAATTGAATTTACTGAGGAGGGTGGAACGCTGTTGAGAGGTGGAAGGGAATTGAATTTACTGAGGAGGGTGGAACGCTGTTGAGAGGTGAAAAGGGATTGAATTTTCTGAGGAGGGTGGAACGCTGTTGAGAGGTGAAAATGAATTGAATTTTCTGAGGAGGGTGGAACGCTGTTGAGAGGTGAAAATAAATTGAATTTACGGAGGAGGGTGGAACGCTGTTGAGAGGTGGAAGGGAATTGAATTTAATGAGGAGGGTGGAACGCTGTTGAGAGGTGAAAAGGGATTGAATTTACTGAGGAGGGTGGAACGCTGTTGAGAGGTGGAAGGGAATTGAATTTACTGAGGAGGGTGGAACGCTGTTGAGAGGTGAAAAGGGATTGAATTTACTGAGGAGGGTGGAACGCTGTTGAGAGGTGGAAGGGAATTGAATTTACGGAGGAGGGTGGAACGCTGTTGAGAGGTGGAAGGGAATTGAATTTACTGAGGAGGGTGGAACGCTGTTGAGAGGTGGAAGGGAATTGAATTTACGGAGGAGGGTGGAACGCTGTTGAGAGGTGGAAGGGAATTGAATTTACTGAGGAGGGTGGAACGCTGTTGAGAGGTGAAAAGGGATTGAATTTACTGAGGAGGGTGGAACCCTGTTGAGAGGTGGAAGGGAATTGAATTTTCTGAGAAGGGGGAACGCTGTTGAGGGGTGGAAGGGAACTGAATTTACTGAGGAGGGTGGAACGCTGTTGAGAGGTGGAAGGGAATTGAATTTACTGAGGAGGGTGGAACGCTGTTGAGAGGTGGAAGGGAATTGAATTTACTGAGGAGGGTGGAACGCTGTTGAGAGGTGAAAAGGGATTGAATTTACTGAGGAGGGTGGAACGCTGTTCAGAGGTGGAAGGGAATTGAATTTACTGAGGAGGGTGGAACGCTGTTGAGAGGTGAAAATGAATTGAATTTTCTGAGGAGGTTGGAACGCTGTTGAGAGGTGGAAGGGAACTGAATTTACGGAGGAGGGTGGAACGCTGTTGAGAGGTCGAAGGGAATTGAATTTACTGAGGAGGGTGGAACGCTGTTGAGAGGTGAAAAGGGATTGAATTTTCTGAGAAGGGTGGAACGCTGTTGAGAGGTGGAAGGGAATTGAATTTACTGAGGAGGGTGGAACGCTGTTGAGAGGTGAAAAGGAATTGAATTTACTGAGGAGGGTGGAACGCTGTTGAGAGGTGGAAGGGAACTGAATTTACGGAGGAGGGTGGAACGCGGTTGAGAGGTCGAAGGGAATTGAATTTACTGAGGAGGGTGGAACGCTGTTGAGAGGTGAAAAGGGATTGAATTTACTGAGGAGGGTGGAACGCTGTTGAGAGGTGGAAAGGAATTGAATTTACTGAGGAGGGTGGAACGCTGTTGAGAGGTGAAAAGGAATTGAATTTACTGAGGAGGGTGGAACGCTGTTGAGAGGTGAAAAGGGATTGAATTTACTGAGGAGGGTGGAACGCTGTTGAGAGGTGGAAGGGAATTGAATTTACTGAGGAGGGTGGAACGCTGTTGAGAGGTGAAAAGGGATTGAATTTACTGAGGAGGGTGGAACGCTGTTGAGAGGTGAAAGGGAATTGAATTTACTGAGGAGGGTGGAACGCTGTTCAGAGGTGGAAGGGAATTGAATTTACTGAGGAGGGTGGAACGCTGTTGAGAGGTGAAAAGGGATTGAATTTACTGAGGAGGGTGGAACGCTGTTCAGAGGTGGAAGGGAATTGAATTTACGGAGGAGGGTGGAACGCAGTTGAGAGGTGGAAGGGAATTGAATTTACGGAGGAGGGTGGAACGCTGTTGAGAGGTGGAAGGGAATTGAATTTACTGAGGAGGGTGGAACGCTGTTGAGAGGTGGAAGGGAATTGAATTTACTGAGGAGGGTGGAACGCTGTTGAGAGGTGGAAAGGAATTGAATTTACTGAGGAGGGTGGAACGCTGTTGAGAGGTGGAAGGGAATTGAATTTACTGAGGAGGGTGGAACGCTGTTGAGAGGTGAAAAGGAATTGAATTTACTGAGGAGGGTGGAACGCTGTTGAGAGGTGGAAGGGAATTGAATTTACTGAGGAGGGTGGAACGCTGTTGAGAGGTGAAAAGGAATTGAATTTACTGAGGAGGGTGGAACGCTGTTGAGAGGTGAAAAGGGAATTGAATTTACTGAGGAGGGTGGAACGCTGTTGAGAGGTGGAAGGGAATTGAATTTACTGAGGAGGGTGGAACGCTGTTGAGAGGTGAAAAGGGATTGAATTTACTGAGGAGGGTGGAACGCTGTTGAGAGGTGGAAGGGAATTAAATTTACTGAGGAGGGTGGAACGCTGTTCAGAGGTGGAAGGGAATTGAATTTACTGAGTAGGGTGGAACGCTGTTGAGAGGTGAAAATGAATTGAATTTTCTGAGGAAGGTGGAACGCTGTTGAGGGGTGGAAGGGAACTGAATTTACGGAGGAGGGTGGAACGCTGTTGAGAGGTCGAAGGGAATTGAATTTACTGAGGAGGTTGGAACGCTGTTGAGATGTGAAAAGGAACTGAATTTACGGAGGAGGGTGGAACGCTGTTGAGAGGTGAAAAGGGATTGAATTTACTGACGAGGGTGGAACCCTGTTGAGAGGTGGAAGGGAATTGAATTTACTGAGGAGGGTGGAACGCTGTTGAGAGGTGGAAGGGAATTGAATTTACTGAGGAGGGTGGAACGCTGTTGAGAGGTGGAAGGGAATTGAATTTACTGAGGAGGGTGGAACGCTGTTGAGAGGTGAAAAGGGATTGAATTTACTGAGGAGGGTGGAACGCTGTTGAGAGGTGGAAGGGAATTGAATTTACTGAGGAGGTTGGAACGCTGTTGAGATGTGAAAAGGAATTGAATTTACGGAGGAGGGTGGAACGCTGTTGAGAGGTGGAAGGGAATTGAATTTAATGAGGAGGGTGGAACGCTGTTGAGAGGTGAAAAGGGATTGAATTTACTGAGGAGGGTGGAACGCTGTTGAGAGGTGGAAGGGAATTGAATTTTCTGAGGAGGGTGGAACGCTGTTGAGAGGTGGAAGGGATTGAATTTACTGAGGAGGGTGGAACGCTGTTGAGAGGTGGAAGGGAATTGAATTTTCTGAGAAGGGTGGAACGCTGTTGAGAGGTGGAAGGGAATTGAATTTACTGAGGAGGGTGGAATGCTGTTGAGAGGTGAAAAGGGATTGAATTTTCTGAGAAGGGTGGAACGCTGTTGAGAGGTGGAAGGGAATTGAATTTACTGAGGAGGGTGGAACGCTGTTGAGAGGTGGAAGGGAATTGAATTTACTGAGGAGGGTGGAACGCTGTTGAGAGGTGAAAAGGAATTGAATTTACTGAGGAGGGTGGAACGCTGTTGAGAGGTGAAAAGTGAATTGAATTTACTGAAGAGGGTGGAACGCTGTTGAGAGGTGGAAAGGAATTGAATTTACTGAGGAGGGTGGTACGCTGTTGAGAGATGAAAAGGAATTGAATTTACTGAGGAGGGTGGTACGCTGTTGAGAGGTGAAAAGGGATTGAATTTACTGAGGAGGGTGGAACGCTGTTGAGAGGTGGAAGGGAATTGAATTTACTGAGGAGGGTGGAACGCTGTTGAGAGGTGAAAAGGGATTGAATTTACTGAGGAGGGTGGAACGCTGTTGAGAGGTGGAAGGGAATTGAATTTACTGAGGAGGGTGGAACGCTGTTGAGAGGTGGAAGGGAATTGAATTTACTGAGGAGGACGGAATGCTGTTGAGAGGTGAAAAGGGATTGAATTTATTGAGGAGGGTGGAACGCTGTTCATGGGTGGAAGGGAATTGAATTTACGGAGGAGGGTGGAACGCTGTTCATGGGTGGAAGGGAATTGAATTTACGGAGAAGGGTGGAACGCGGTTGAGAGGTGGAAGGGAATTGAATTTACTGAGGAGGGTGGAACGCTGTTGAGAGGTGGAAGGGAATTGAATTTACTGAGGAGGGTGGAACGCTGTTGAGAGGTGAAAAGGGATTGAATTTATTGAGGAGGGTGGAACGCTGTTCAGAGGTGGAAGGGAATTGAATTTACGGAGGAGGGTGGAACGCTGTTTAGAGGTGAAAATGAATTGAATTTTCTGAGGAGGGTGGAACACTGTTGAGGGGTGGAAGTGAACTGAATTTACGGAGGAGGGTGGAACGCGGTTGAGAGGTCGAAGGGAATTGAATTTACTGAGGAGGGTGGAACGCTGTTGAGAGGTGAAAAGGGATTGAATTTACTGAGAAGGGTGGAACGCTGTTGAGAGGTGGAAGGGAATTGAATTTACTGAGGAGGGTGGAATGCTGTTGAGAGGTGAAAATAAATTGAATTTTCTGAGGAGGTTGGAACGCAGTTGAGAGGTGGAAGGGAACTGAATTTACGGAGGAGGGTGGAACGCGGTTGAGAGGTCGAAGGGAATTGAATTTACTGAGGAGTGTGGAACGCTGTTGAGAGGTGAAAAGGGATTGAATTTACTGAGGAGGGTGGAACGCTGTTGAGAGGTGAAAAGGAATTGAATTTACTGAGGAGGGTGGTACGCTGTTGAGAGATGAAAAGGAATTGAATTTACTGAGGAGGGTGGAACGCTGTTGAGAGGTGAAAGGGAATTGAATTTACTGAGGAGGGTGGAACGCTGTTCAGAGGTGGAAGGGAATTGAATTTACTGAGGAGGGTGGAACGCTGTTGAGAGGTGAAAAGGGATTGAATTTACTGAGGAGGGTGGAACGCTGTTGAGGGGTGGAAGGGAACTGAATTTACGGAGGAGGGTGGAACGCTGTTCAGAGGTGGAAGGGAATTGAATTTACGGAGGAGGGTGGAACGCTGTCGAGAGGTGGAAGGGAATTGAATTTACTGAGGAGGACGGAATGCTGTTGAGAGGTGGAAGGGAATTGAATTTACTGAGGAGGGTGGAACGCTGTTGAGAGGTGGAAGGGAATTGAATTTACTGAGGAGTGTGGAACGCTGTAGAGTGGTGGAAAGGAATTGAATTTACTGAGGAGGGTGGAACGCTGTTGAGAGGTGGAAGGGAATTGAATTTACTGAGGAGGGTGGAACGCTGTTGAAAGGTGAAAACGAATTGAATTTACTGAGGAGGGTGGAACGCTGTTGAGAGGTGGAAGGGAATTGAATTTACTGAGGAGTGTGGAACGCTGTTGAGAGATGAAAAGGAATTGAATTTACTGAGGTGGGTGGTACGCTGTTGAGAGGTGAAAAGGGAATTGAATTTACTGAGGAGGGTGGTACGCTGTTGAGAGGTGAAAGGGAATTGAATTTACTGAGGAGGGTGGAACGCTGTTGAGAGGTGAAAGGGAATTGAATTTACTGAGGAGGATGGAACGTTGTTCAGAGGTGGTAGGGAATTGAATTTACTGAGGAGGGTGGAACGCTGTCGAGAGGTGGAAGGGATTGAATTTACTGAGGAGGACGGAATGCTGTTGAGAGGTGAAAAGGGATTGAATTTATTGAGGAGGGTGGAACGCTGTTCATGGGTGGAAGGGAATTGAATTTACGGAGGAGGGTGGAACGCTGTTCATGGGTGGAAGGGAATTGAATTCACGGAGGAGGGTGGAACGCGGTCGAGAGGTGGAAGGGAATTGAATTTACTGAGGAGGGTGGAACGCTGTTGAGAGGTGGAAGGGAATTGAATTTACTGAGGAGGGTGGAACGCTGTTGAGAGGTGGAAGGGAATTGAATTTACTGAGGAGGGTGGAACGCTGTTCAGAGGTGGAAGGGAATTGAATTTACTGAGGAGGGTGCAACGCTGTTGAGAGGTGGAAAGGAATTGAATTTACTGAGGAGGGTGGAACGCTGTTGAGAGGTGGAAGGGAATTGAATTTACTGAGGAGGGTGGAACGCTGTTGAAAGGTGAAAACGAATTGAATTTACTGAGGAGGGTGGAATGCTGTTGAGAGGTGGAAGGGAATTGAATTTACTGAGGAGTGTGGAACGCTGTTGAGAGATGAAAAGGAATTGAATTTACTGAGGTGGGTGGTACGCTGTTGAGAGGTGAAAAGTGAATTGAATTTACTGAAGAGGGTGGAACGCTGTTGAGAGGTGGAAAGGAATTGAATTTACTGAGGTGGGTGGTACGCTGTTGAGAGGTGAAAAGGAATTGAATTTACTGAGGTGGGTGGTACGCTGTTGAGAGGTGAAAAGGGAATTGAATTTACTGAGGAGGGTGGAACGCTGTTGAGAGGTGGAAGGGAATTGAATTTACTGAGGAGGGTGGAACGCTGTTTAGAGGTGGAAGGGAATTGAATTTACTGAGGAGGGTGGAATGCTGTTGAGAGGTGAAAAGGGATTGAATTTATTGAGGAGGGTGGAACGCTGTTCATGGGTGGAAGGGAATTGAATTTACTGAGGAGGGTGGAACGCTGTTGAGAGGTGAAAACGGATTGAATTTACTGAGGAGGGTGGAACGCTGTTGAGAGGTGGAAGGGAATTAAATTTACTGAGGAGGGTGGAACGCTGTTCAGAGGTGGAAGGGAATTGAATTTACTGAGGAGGGTGGAACGCTGTTGAGAGGTGGAAGGGAATTGAAATTACTGAGGAGGGTGGAACGCTGTTGTGAGGTGAAAAGGGATTGAATTTACTGAGGAGGGTGGAACGCTGTTGAGAGGTGAAAAGGAATTGAATTTACTGAGGAGGGTGGAACGCTGTTGAGAGGTGAAAAGGAATTGAATTTTCTGAGGAGGGTGGAACGCTGTTCGAGGTGGAAGGGAATTGAATTTACTGAGGATGGTGGAACTCTGTTGAGAGGTGAAAAGGGATTGAATTTACTGAGGAGGGTGGAACGCTGTTGAGAGGTGGAAGGGAATTGAATTTACTGAGGAGGGTGGAACGCTGTTGAGAGGTGAAAAGGGATTGAATTTACTGAGGAGGGTGGAACGCTGTTCAGAGGTGGAAGGGAATTGAATTTACGGAGGAGGGTGGAACGCTGTTCAGAGGTGGAAGGGAATTGAATTTACGGAGGAGGGTGGAACGCTGTTGAGAGATGAAAAGGAATTGAATTTACTGAGGTGGGTGGTACGCTGTTGAGAGGTGGAAGGGAATTGAATTTACTGAGGAGGACGGAATGCTGTTGAGAGGTGAAAAGGGATTGAATTTATTGAGGAGGGTGGAACGCTGTTCATGGGTGGAAGGGAATTGAATTTACGGAGGAGGGTGGAACGCTGTTCATGGGTGGAAGGGAATTGAATTTACGGAGAAGGGTGGAACGCGGTCGAGAGGTGGAAGGGAATTGAATTTACTGAGGAGGATGGAACGCTGTCGAGAGGTGGAAGGGAATTGAATTTACTGAGGAGGACGGAATGCTGTTGAGAGGTGAAAAGGGATTGAAATTATTGAGGAGGGTGGAACGCTGTTCATGGGTGGAAGGGAATTGAATTTACGGAGGAGGGTGGAACGCTGTTGTGAGGTGAAAATGAATTGAATTTTCTGAGGAGGGTAGAACGCTGCTGAGCGGTGGAAGTGAACTGAATTTACGGAGGAGTGTGGAACGCGGTTCAGAGGTCGAAGGGAATTTAATTTACTGAGGAGTGTGGAACGCTGTTGAGAGGTGAAAATGAATGGAATTTTCTGAGGAGGGTGGAACGCTGTTGAGAGGTGGAAGGGAACTGAATTGACGGAGGAGGGTGGAACGCGGTTGAGAGGTCGAAGGGAATTGAAATTACTGAGGAGTGTGGAAAGCTGTTGAGAGGTGAAAAGGGATTGAAATTACTGAGGAGGGTGGAACGCTGTTGTGAGGTGAAAAGGGATTGAAATTTCTGAGGAGGCTGGAACGCTGTTGAGAGGTGAATAGGAATTGAATTTTCTGAGGAGGCTGGAATGCTGTTGAGAGGTGAATAGGAATTGAATTTTCTGAGGAGGGTGGAACGTTGTTCGAGGTGGAAGGGAATTGAAATTACTGAGGATGGTGGAACACTGTTGAGAGGTGAAAAGGGATTGAATTTACTGAGGAGGGTGGAACGCTGTTGAGAGGTGAAAGGGAATTGAATTTACTGAGGAGGATGGAACGTTGTTCAGAGGTGGTAGGGAATTGAATTTACTGAGGAGGACGGAATGCTGTTGAGAGGTGAAAAGGGATTGAATTTATTGAGGAGGGTGGAACGCTGTTCAGAGGTGGAAGGGAATTGAATTTACGGAGGAGGGTGGTACGCTGTTCATGGGTGGAAGGGAATTGAATTTACGGAGGAGGGTGGAACGCGGTCGAGAGGTGGAAGGGAATTGAATTTACTAAGGAGGGTGGAACGCTGTTGAGAGGTGGAAGGGAATTGAATTTACTGAGGAGGGTGGAACGCTGTTGAGAGGTGGAAGGGAATTGAATTTACTGAGGAGGGTGAAATGCTGTTGAAAGATGGAAAGGAATTGAAATTACTGAGGAGGGTGGAACGCTGTTCAGAGGTGGAAGGGAATTGAATTTACTGAGGAGGGTGGAACGCTGTTGAAAGGTGAAAACGAATTGAATTTACTGAGGAGGGTGGAATGCTGTTGAGAGGTGGAAGGGAATTGAATTTACTGAGGAGGATGGTACACTGTTGAGAGATGAAAAGGAATTGAATTTACTGAGGTGGGTGGTACGCTGTTGAGAGGTGAAAAGTGAATTGAATTTACTGAGGAGGGTGGAACGCTGTTGAGAGGTGGAAAGGAATTGAATTTACTGAGGAGGGTGGTACGCTGTTGAGAGATGAAAAGGAATTGAATTTACTGAGGTGGGTGGTACGCTGTTGAGAGGTGAAAAGGGAATTGAATTTACGGAGGAGGGTGGAACGCTGTTGAGAGGTGGAAGGGAATTGAGTTTACTGAGGAGGGTGGAACGCTGTTGAGAGGTGAAAAGGGATTGAATTTATTGAGGAGGGTGGAACGCTGTTCAGAGCTGGAAGGGAATTGAATTTACTGAGGAGGGTGGAACGCTGTCGAGAGGTGGAAGGGATTGAATTTACTGAGGAGGACGGAATGCTGTTGAGAGGTGAAAAGGGATTGAATTTATTGAGGAGGGTGGAACGCTGTTCATGGGTGGAAGGGAATTGAATTTACGGAGGAGGGTGGAACGCTGTTCATGGGTGGAAGGGAATTGAATTTACGGAGAAGGGTGGAACGCGGTCGAGAGGTGGAAGGGAATTGAATTTACTGAGGAGGATGGAACGCTGTCGAGAGGTGGAAGGGAATTGAATTTACTGAGGAGGGTGGAACGCTGTTTCGAGGTGGAAGGGATTTGAATTTACTGAGGAGGGTGGAACGCTGTTTAGAGGTGGAAGGGAATTGAATTTACTGAGGAGGGTGGAATGCTGTTGAGAGGTGAAAAGGGATTGAATTTTCTGAGGAGGGTGGAACGCTGTTGAGAGGTGGAAGGGAATTGAATTTACTGAGGAGGGTGGAACGCTGTTGAGAGGTGAAAATGAATTGAATTTACTGAGGAGGGTGGAACGCTGTTGAGAGGTGGAAGGGAATTGAATTTACTGAGGAGGGTGGAACGCTGTTGAGAGGTGGAAGGGAATTGAATTTACTGAGGAGGGTGGAACGCTGTTGAGAGGTGGAAGGGAATTGAATTTACTGAGGAGGGTGGAACGCTGTTGAGAGGTGAAAAGGGATTGAATTTACTGAGGAGGGTGGAACGCTGTTGAGAGGTGAAAAGGAATTGAATTTACTGAGGAGGGTGGAACGCTGTTGAGAGGTGAAAAGGAATTGAATTTACTGAGGAGGGTGGAACGCTGTTGAGAGGTGGAAGGGAATTGAATTTACTGAGGAGGGTGGAACGCTGTTGAGAGGTGAAAAGGGATTGAATTTTCTGAGGAGGGTGGAACGCTGTTGAGAGGTGGAAGGGAATTGAATTTACTGAGGAGGGTGGAACGCTGTTGAGAGGTGAAAAGGGATTGAATTTATTGAGGAGGGTGGAACGCTGTTCATAGGTGGAAGGGAATTGAATTTACGGAGGAGGGTGGAACGCTGTTCATGGGTGGAAGGGAATTGAATTTACGGAGGAGGGTGGAACGCTGTCGAGAGGTGGAAGGGAATTGAATTTACTGAGGAGGGTGGAACGCTGTTGAGAGGTGGAAGGGAATTGAATTTACTGAGGAGGGTGGAACGCTGTTGAGAGGTGGAAGGGAATTGAATTTACTGAGGAGGTTGGAACGCTGTTGAGAGGTGGAAGGGAATTTTATTTACTCAGGAGGCTGGAACGCTGTAGAGTGGTGGAAAGGAATTGAATTTACTGAGGAGGGTGGAACGCTGTTGAGAGGTGGAAGGGAATTGAATTTACTGAGGAGGGTGGAACGCTGTTGAAAGGTGAAAACGAATTGAATTTACTGAGGAGGGTGGAATGCTGTTGAGAGGTGGAAGGGAATTGAATTTACTGAGGAGGGTGGAACGCTGTTGAGAGGTGAAAAGTGAATTGAATTTACTGAGGAGGGTGGAACGCTGTTGAGAGGTGAAAAGTGAATTGAATTTACTGAAGAGGGTGGAACGCTGTTGAGAGGTGGAAAGGAATTGAATTTACTGAGGAGGGTGGAACGCTGTTGAGAGGTGAAAAGGAATTGAATTTACTGAGGAGGGTGGAACGCTGTTGAGAGGTGAAAAGGGAATTGAATTTACGGAGGAGGGTGGAACGCTGTTGAGAGGTGGAAGGGAATTGAATTTACTGAGGAGGGTGGAACGCTGTTGAGAGGTGAAAACGGATTGAATTTACTGAGGAGGGTGGAACGCTGTTGAGAGGTGGAAGGGAATTAAATTTACTGAGGAGGGTGGAACGCTGTTCAGAGGTGGAAGGGAATTGAATTTACTGAGGAGGGTGGAATGCTGTTGAGAGGTGAAAAGGGATTGAATTTATTGAGGAGGGTGGAACGCTGTTCATGGGTGGAAGGGAATTGAATTTACTGAGGAGGGTGGAACGCTGTTGAGAGGTGAAAAGGGATTGAATTTACTGAGGAGGGTGGAACGCTGTTGAGAGGTGGAAGGGAATTAAATTTACTGAGGAGGGTGGAACGCTGTTCAGAGGTGGAAGGGAATTGAATTTACTGAGGAGGGTGGAACGCTGTTGAGAGGTGGAAGGGAATTGAAATTACTGAGGAGGGTGGAACGCTGTTGTGAGGTGAAAAGGGATTGAAATTTCTGAGGAGGCTGGAACGCTGTTGAGAGGTGAATAGGAATTGAATTTTCTGAGGAGGGTGGAATGCTGTTGAGAGGTGAATAGGAATTGAATTTTCTGAGGAGGGTGGAACGCTGTTCGAGGTGGAAGGGAATTGAATTTACTGAGGATGGTGGAACTCTGTTGAGAGGTGAAAAGGGATTGAATTTACTGAGGAGGGTGGAACGCTGTTGAGAGGTGGAAGGGAATTGAATTTACTGAGTAGGGTGGAACGCTGTTGAGAGGTGAAAAGGGATTGAATTTATTGAGGAGGGTGGAACGCTGTTCATGGGTGGAAGGGAATTGAATTTACGGAGGAGGGTGGAACGCTGTTCATGGGTGGAAGGGAATTGAATTTACGGAGAAGGGTGGAACGCGGTCGAGAGGTGGAAGGGAATTGAATTTACTGAGGAGGGTGGAACGTTGTTCAGAGGTGGTAGGGAATTGAATTTACTGAGGAGGACGGAATGCTGTTGAGAGGTGAAAAGGGATTGAATTTATTGAGGAGGGTGGAACGCTGTTCATGGGTGGAAGGGAATTGAATTTACGGAGGAGGGTGGAACGCTGTTCATGGGTGGAAGGGAATTGAATTTACGGAGAAGGGTGGAACGCGGTCGAGAGGTGGAAGGGAATTGAATTTACTGAGGAGGATGGAACGCTGTCGAGAGGTGGAAGGGAATTGAATTTACTGAGGAGGACGGAATGCTGTTGAGAGGTGAAAAGGGATTGAATTTATTGAGGAGGGTGGAACGCTGTTCATGGGTGGAAGGGAATTGAATTTACGGAGGAGGGTGGAACGCTGTTGTGAGGTGAAAATGAATTGAATTTTCTGAGGAGGGTGGAATGCTGTTGAGGGGTGGAAGTGAACTGAATTTACGGAGGAGGGTGGAACGCGGTTGAGAGGTCGAAGGGAATTGAATTTACTGAGGAGTGTGGAACGCTGTTGAGAGGTGAAAAGGGATTGAATTTACTGAGAAGGGTGGAACGCTGTTCAGAGGTGGAAGGAAATTGAATTTACTGCGGAGGGTGGAACGCTGTTGAGAGGTGAAAATGAATGGAATTTTCTGAGGAGGGTGGAACGCTGTTGAGAGGTGGAAGGGAACTGAATTTACGGAGGAGGGTGGAACGCGGTTGAGAGGTCGAAGGGAATTGAAATTACTGAGGAGTGTGGAACGCTGTTGAGAGGTGAAAAGGGATTGAAATTACTGAGGAGGGTGGAACGCTGTTGTGAGGTGAAAAGGGATTGAAATTTCTGAGGAGGCTGGAACGCTGTTGAGAGGTGAATAGGAATTGAATTTTCTGAGGAGGCTGGAATGCTGTTGAGAGGTGAATAGGAATTGAATTTTCTGAGGAGGGTGGAACGTTGTTCGAGGTGGAAGGGAATTGAAATTACTGAGGATGGTGGAACACTGTTGAGAGGTGAAAAGGGATTGAATTTACTGAGGAGGGTGGAACGCTGTTGAGAGGTGAAAGGGAATTGAATTTACTGAGGAGGATGGAACGTTGTTCAGAGGTGGTAGGGAATTGAATTTACTGAGGAGGACGGAATGCTGTTGAGAGGTGAAAAGGGATTGAATTTATTGAGGAGGGTGGAACGCTGTTCATGGGTGGAAGGGAATTGAATTTACGGAGGAGGGTGGAACGCTGTTGAGAGGTGGAAGGGAATTGAATTTACTGAGGAGGGTGGAACGCTGTTGAGAGGTGGAAGGGAATTGAATTTACTGAGGAGGGTGGAACGCTGTTGAGAGGTGGAAGGGAATTGAATTTACTGAGGAGGGTGAAATGCTGTTGAAAGATGGAAAGGAATTGAAATTACTGAGGAGGGTGGAACGCTGTTCAGAGGTGGAAGGGAATTGAATTTACTGAGGAGGGTGGAACGCTGTTGAAAGGTGAAAACGAATTGAATTTACTGAGGAGGGTGGAATGCTGTTGAGAGGTGGAAGGGAATTTAATTTACTGAGGAGGATGGAACGCTGTTGAGAGATGAAAAGGAATTGAATTTACTGAGGAGGGTGGAACGCTGTTGAGAGGTGAAAAGGAATTGAATTTACTGAGGAGGGTGGAACGCTGTTGAGAGGTGGAAGGGAATTGAATTTACTGAGGAGGGTGGAACGCTGTTGAGAGGTGAAAAGGGATTGAATTTACTGAGGAGGGTGGAACGCTGTTCAGAGCTGGAAGGGAATTGAATTTACTGAGGAGGGTGGAACGCTGTTCATGGGTGGAAGGGAATTGAATTTACTGAGGAGGGTGGAACGCTGTTGAGAGGTGAAAATGAATTGAATTTTCTGAGGAGGGTGGAACGCTGTTGAGGGGTGGAAGGGAACTGAATTTACGGAGGAGGGTGGAACGCGGTTGAGAGGTCGAAGGGAATTGAATTTACTGAGGAGGGTGGAACGCTGTTGAGAGGTGAAAAGGAATTGAATTTACTGAGGTGGGTGGTACGCTGTTGAGAGGTGAAAAGGGATTGAATTTACTGAGGAGGGTGGAACGCTGTTGAGAGGTGGAAGGCAATTAAATTTACTGAGGAGGGTGGAACGCTGTTCAGAGGTGGAAGGGAATTGAATTTACTGAGGAGGGTGGAACGCTGTTGAGAGGTGGAAGGGAATTGAATTTACTGAGGAGGGTGGAACGCTGTTGAGAGGTGAAAAGGGATTGAATTTACTGAGGAGGGTGGAACGCTGTTGAGAGGTGGAAGGGAATTGAATTTACTGAGGAGGGTGGAACGCTGTTGAGAGGTGAAAAGGAATTGAATTTTCTGAGGAGGGTGGAACGCTGTTCGAGGTGGAAGGGAATTGAATTTACTGAGGATGGTGGAACTCTGTTGAGAGGTGAAAAGGGATTGAATTTACGGAGGAGGGTGGAACGCTGTTCATGGGTGGAAGGGAATTGAATTTACGGAGAAGGGTGGAACGCTGTCGAGAGGTGGAAGGGAATTGAATTTACTGAGGAGGGTGGAACGCTGTTGAGAGGTGGAAGGGAATTGAATTTACTGAGGAGGACGGAATGCTGTTGAGAGGTGAAAAGGGATTGAATTTATTGAGGAGGGTGGAACGCTGTTCAGAGGTGGAAGGGAATTGAATTTACGGAGGAGGGTGGAACGCTGTTGAGAGGTGGAAGGGAATTTAATTTACTGAGGAGTGTGGAACGCTGTTGAGAGATGAAAAGGAATTGAATTTACTGAGGTGGGTGGTACGCTGTTGAGAGGTGAAAAGTGAATTGAATTTACTGAGGTGGGTGGTACGCTGTTGAGAGGTGAAAAGGGAATTGAATTTACGGAGGAGGGTGGAACGCTGTTGAGAGGTGGAAGGGAATTGAATTTACTGAGGAGGGTGGAACGCTGTTGAGAGGTGAAAAGGGATTGAATTTACTGAGGAGGGTGGAACGCTGTTGAGAGGTGGAAGGGAATTGAATTTACTGAGGAGGGTGGAACGCTGTTGAGAGGTGGAAGGGAATTGAATTTACTGAGGAGGACGGAATGCTGTTGAGAGGTGAAAAGGGATTGAATTTATTGAGGAGGGTGGAACGCTGTTCATGGGTGGAAGGGAATTGAATTTACGGAGGAGGGTGGAACGCTGTTCATGGGTGGAAGGGAATTGAATTTACGGAGAAGGGTGGAACGCGGTCGAGAGGTGGAAGGGAATTGAATTTACTGAGGAGGATGGAACGCTGTCGAGAGGTGGAAGGGAATTGAATTTACTGAGGAGGGTGGAACGCTGTTTCGAGGTGGAAGGGATTTGAATTTACTGAGGAGGGTGGAACGCTGTTGAGAGGTGGAAGGGAATTGAATTTACTGAGGAGGGTGGAACGCTGTTGAGAGATGGAAAGGAATTGAATTTACTGAGGAGGGTGGAACGCTGTTGAGAGGTGGAAGGGAATTGAATTTACTGAGGAGGGTGGAACGCTGTTGAGAGGTGAAAGGGAATTGAATTTACTGAGGAGGACGGAATGCTGTTGAGAGGTGAAAAGGGATTGAATTTATTGAGGAGGGTGGAACGCTGTTCAGAGGTGGAAGGGAATTGAATTTACGGAGGAGGGTGGAACGCTGTTGAGAGGTGAAAATGAATTGAATTTTCTGAGGAGGGTGGAACGCTGCTGAGGGGTGGAAGTGAACTGAATTTACGGAGGAGTGTGGAACGCGGTTGAGAGGTCGAAGGGAATTTAATTTACTGAGGAGTGTGGAACGCTGTTGAGAGGTGAAAAGGGATTGAATTTACTGAGAAGGGTGGAACGCTGTTGAGAGGTGGAAGGGAATTGAATTTACTGAGGAGGGTGGAACGCTGTTGAGAGGTGAAAATGAATTGAATTTTCTGAGGAGGGTGGAACGCTGTTGAGAGGTGGAAGGGAACTGAATTTACGGAGGAGGGTGGAACGCGGTTGAGAGGTCGAAGGGAATTGAAATTACTGAGGAGTGTGGAACGCTGTTGAGAGGTGAAAAGGGATTGAAATTACTGAGGAGGGTGGAACGCTGTTGAGAGGTGAAAGGGAATTGAATTTTCTGAGGAGGCTGGAATGCTGTTGAGAGGTGAATAGGAATTGAATTTTCTGAGGAGGGTGGAACGTTGTTCGAGGTGGAAGGGAATTGAAATTACTGAGGATGGTGGAACACTGTTGAGAGGTGAAAAGGGATTGAATTTACTGAGGAGGGTGGAACGCTGTTGAGAGGTGGAAGGGAATTGAATTTACTGAGGAGGGTGGAACGCTGTTCAGAGGTGGAAGGGAATTGAATTTACTGAGGAGGGTGGAATGCTGTTGAGAGGTGAAAAGGGATTGAATTTATTGAGGAGGGTGGAACGCTGTTCAGAGGTGGAAGGGAATTGAATTTACGGAGGAGGGTGGTACGCTGTTCATGGGTGGAAGGGAATTGAATTTACGGAGGAGGGTGGAACGCTGTTGAGAGGTGGAAGGGAATTGAATTTACTGAGGAGGGTGGAACGCTGTTGAGAGGTGGAAGGGAATTGAATTTACTGAGGAGGGTGGAACGCTGTTGAGAGGTGGAAGGGAATTGAATTTACTGAGGAGGGTGAAATGCTGTTGAAAGATGGAAAGGAATTGAATTTACTGAGGAGGGTGGAACGCTGTTCAGAGGTGGAAGGGAATTGAATTTACTGAGGAGGGTGGAACGCTGTTGAGAGGTGAAAAGGAATTGAATTTACTGAGGAGGGTGGAACGCTGTTGAGAGGTGGAAGGGAATTGAATTTACTGAGGAGGGTGGAACGCTGTTGAGAGATGAAAAGGAATTGAATTTACTGAGGAGGGTGGTACGCTGTTGAGAGGTGAAAAGGGAATTGAATTTACTGAGGAGGGTGGAACGCTGTTGAGAGGTGGAAGGGAATTGAATTTACTGAGGAGGGTGGAACGCTGTTCAGAGGTGGAAGGGAATTGAATTTACTGAGGAGGGTGGAACGCTGTTGAGAGGTGGAAGGGAATTGAATTTACTGAGGAGGGTGGAACGCTGTTGAGAGGTGAAAAGGGATTGAATTTACTGAGGAGGGTGGAACGCTGTTCAGAGGTGGAAGGGAATTGAATTTACTGAGGAGGGTGGAACGCTGTCGAGAGGTGGAAGGGAATTGAATTTACTGAGGAGGACGGAATGCTGTTGAGAGGTGAAAAGGGATTGAATTTATTGAGGAGGGTGGAACGCTGTTCATGGGTGGAAGGGAATTGAATTTAATGAGGAGGGTGGAACGCTGTTGAGAGGTGAAAAGGGATTGAATTTACTGAGGAGGGTGGAACGCTGTTGAGAGGTGAAAAGGGATTGAATTTA
Organism: Mobula hypostoma; assembly: GCF_963921235.1. Classification (NCBI taxonomy): domain Eukaryota; kingdom Metazoa; phylum Chordata; class Chondrichthyes; order Myliobatiformes; family Myliobatidae; genus Mobula; species Mobula hypostoma. The sequence goes on along the minus strand of NC_086112.1, from coordinate 72,017,868 downwards.
CTGAGGAGGGTGGAACGCTGTTCAGAGGTGGAAGGGAATTGAATTTACTGAGGAGGGTGGAACGCTGTTGAGAGGTGGAAGGGAATTGAATTTACTGAGGAGGGTGGAACGCTGTTGAGAGGTGAAAAGGGATTGAATTTACTGAGGAGGGTGGAACGCTGTTGAGAGGTGAAAAGGAATTGAATTTTCTGAGGAGGGTGGAACGCTGTTGAGAGGTGGAAGGGAATTGAATTTACTGAGGAGGGTGGAACGCTGTTGAGAGGTGGAAGGGAATTGAATTTACTGAGGAGGGTGGAACGCTGTTGAGAGGTGAAAAGGGATTGAATTTACTGAGGAGGGTGGAACGCTGTTGAGAGGTGGAAGGGAATTGAATTTACTGAGGAGGGTGGAACGCTGTTGAGAGGTGAAAATGAATTGAATTTTCTGAGGAGGGTGGAACGCTGTTCAGAGGTGGTAGGGAATTGAATTTACTGAGGAGGACGGAATGCTGTTGAGAGGTGAAAAGGGATTGAATTTATTGAGGAGGGTGGAACGCTGTTCATGGGTGGAAGGGAATTGAATTTACGGAGGAGGGTGGAACGCTGTTCAGAGGTGGAAGGGAACTGAATTTACGGAGGAGGGTGGAACGCTGTTGAGAGGTGAAAAGGGATTGAATTTACTGAGGAGGGTGGAACGCTGTTGAGAGGTGGAAGGGAATTGAATTTACTGAGGAGGGTGGAACGCTGTTGAGAGGTGGAAGGGAATTGAATTTACTGAGGAGGGTGGAACGCTGTAGAGTGGTGGAAAGGAATTGAATTTACTGAGGAGGGTGGAACGCTGTTGAGAGGTGAAAAGGGATTGAATTTTCTGAGGAGGGTGGAACGCTGTTGAGAGGAGGAAGGGAATTGAATTTACTGAGGAGGTTGGAACGCTGTTGAGATGTGAAAAGGAACTGAATTTACTGAGGAGGGTGGAACGCTGTTGAGAGGTGGAAGGGAATTGAATTTAATGAGGAGGGTGGAACGCTGTTGAGAGGTGAAAAGGGATTGAATTTACTGAGGAGGGTGGAACGCTGTTGAGAGGTGAAAAGGGATTGAATTTTCTGAGAAGGGAGGAACGCTGTTGAGAGGTGGAAGGGAATTGAATTTACTGAGGACAGTGGAATGCTGTTGAGAGGTGAAAAGGAATTGAATTTACTGAGGAGGGTGGAACGCTGTTGAGAGGTGAAAAGTGAATTGAATTTACTGAGGAGGGTGGAACGCTGTTGAGAGGTGGAAGGGAATTGAATTTACTGAGGAGGGTGGAACGCTGTAGAGAGGTGGAAGGGAATTGAATTTACTGAGGAGGGTGGAACGCTGTTGAGATGTGAAAAGGAATTGAATTTACTGAGGAGGGTGGAACGCTGTTGAGAGGTGAAAAGGGAATTGAATTTACTGAGGAGGGTGGAACGCTGTTGAGAGGTGAAAAGGAATTGAATTTACTGAGGAGGGTGGAACGCTGTTGAGAGGTGGAAGGGAATTGAATTTACTGAGGAGGGTGGAACGCTGTTGAGAGGTGGAAGGGAACTGAATTTACTGAGGAGGGTGGAACGCTGTTGAGAGGTGGAAGGGAATTGAATTTACTGAGGAGGGTGGAACGCTGTTGAGAGGTGAAAAGGGATTGAATTTACTGAGGAGGGTGGAACGCTGTTGAGAGGTGAAAAGGAATTGAATTTTCTGAGGAGGTTGGAACGCTGTTGAGAGGTGAAAAGGAATTGAATTTACTGAGGAGGGTGGAACGCTGTTGAGAGGTGGAAGGGAATTGAATTTACTGAGGAGGGTGGAACGCTGTTGAGAGGTGAAAAGGGATTGAATTTACTGAGGAGGGTGGAACGCTGTTGAGAGGTGGAAGGGAATTGAATTTACTGAGGAGGGTGGAACGCTGTTGAGAGGTGAAAATGAATTGAATTTTCTGAGGAGGGTGGAACGTTGTTCAGAGGTGGTAGGGAATTGAATTTACTGAGGAGGACGGAATGCTGTTGAGAGGTGAAAAGGGATTGAATTTATTGAGGAGGGTGGAACGCTGTTCATGGGTGGAAGGGAATTGAATTTACGGAGGAGGGTGGAACGCTGTTCAGAGGTGGAAGGGAATTGAATTTACGGAGGAGGGTGGAACGCGGTTGAGAGGTGGAAGGGAATTGAATTTACTGAGGAGGGTGGAACGCTGTTGAGAGGTGGAAGGGAATTGAATTTACTGAGGAGGGTGGAACGCTGTTGAGAGGTGGAAGGGAATTGAATTTACTGAGGAGGGTGGAACGCTGTTGAGAGGTGGAAAGGAATTGAATTTACTGAGGTGGGTGGTACGCTGTTGAGAGGTGAAAAGGGAATTGAATTTACTGAGGAGGGTGGAACGCTGTTGAGAGGTGGAAGGGAATTGAATTTACTGAGGAGGGTGGAACGCTGTTGAGAGGTGAAAAGGGATTGAATTTACTGAGGAGGGTGGAACGCTGTTGAGAGGTGAAAGGGAATTGAATTTACTGAGGAGGGTGGATTGCTGTCGAGAGGTGGAAGGGATTGAATTTACTGAGGAGGACGGAATGCTGTTGAGAGGTGAAAAGGGATTGAATTTATTGAGGAGGGTGGAACGCTGTTCATGGGTGGAAGGGAATTGAATTTACGGAGGAGGGTGGAACGCTGTTCATGGGTGGAAGGGAATTGAATTTACGGAGAAGGGTGGAACGCGGTTGAGAGGTGAAAGGGAATTGAATTTACTGAGGTGGGTGGTACGCTGTTGAGAGGTGGAAGGGAATTGAATTTACTGAGGAGGACGGAATGCTGTTGAGAGGTGAAAAGGGATTGAATTTATTGAGGAGGGTGGAACGCTGTTCATGGGTGGAAGGGAATTGAATTTACGGAGGAGGGTGGAACGCTGTTCATGGGTGGAAGGGAATTGAATTTACGGAGAAGGGTGGAACGCGGTCGAGAGGTGGAAGGGAATTGAATTTACTGAGGAGGATGGAACGCTGTCGAGAGGTGGAAGGGAATTGAATTTACTGAGGAGGACGGAATGCTGTTGAGAGGTGAAAAGGGATTGAAATTATTGAGGAGGGTGGAACGCTGTTCATGGGTGGAAGGGAATTGAATTTACGGAGGAGGGTGGAACGCTGTTTAGAGGTGAAAATGAATTGAATTTTCTGAGGAGGGTGGAACGCTGTTGAGGGGTGGAAGTGAACTGAATTTACGGAGGAGGGTGGAACGCGGTTGAGAGGTCGAAGGGAATTTAATTTACTGAGGAGGGTGGAACGCTGTTGAGAGGTGAAAAGGGATTGAATTTACTGAGAAGGGTGGAACGCTGTTCAGAGGTGGAAGGAAATTGAATTTACTGAGGAGGGTGGAACGCTGTTGAGAGGTGAAAATGAATGGAATTTTCTGAGGAGGGTGGAACGCTGTTGAGAGGTGGAAGGGAACTGAATTTACGGAGGAGGGTGGAACGCGGTTGAGAGGTCGAAGGGAATTGAAATTACTGAGGAGTGTGGAACGCTGTTGAGAGGTGAAAAGGGATTGAAATTACTGAGGAGGGTGGAACGCTGTTGTGAGGTGAAAAGGGATTGAAATTTCTGAGGAGGCTGGAACGCTGTTGAGAGGTGAATAGGAATTGAATTTTCTGAGGAGGCTGGAATGCTGTTGAGAGGTGAATAGGAATTGAATTTTCTGAGGAGGGTGGAACGCTGTTGAGAGGTGGAAGGGAATTGAATTTACTGAGGAGGGTGGAACGCTGTTGAGATGTGGAAAGGAATTGAATTTACTGAGGAGGGTGGAACGCTGTTCAGAGGTGGAAGGGAATTGAATTTACTGAGGAGGGTGGAACGCTGTTGAAAGGTGAAAACGAATTGAATTTACTGAGGAGGGTGGAATGCTGTTGAGAGGTGGAAGGGAATTTAATTTACTGAGGAGTGTGGTACGCTGTTGAGAGGTGAAAAGGAATTGAATTTACTGAGGAGGGTGGAACGCTGTTGAGAGGTGAAAAGGGATTGAATTTACTGAGGAGGGTGGAACGCTGTTGAGAGGTGAAAGGGAATTGAATTTACTGAGGAGGATGGAACGTTGTTCAGAGGTGGTAGGGAATTGAATTTACTGAGGAGGACGGAATGCTGTTGAGAGGTGAAAAGGGATTGAATTTATTGAGGAGGGTGGAACGCTGTTCATGGGTGGAAGGGAATTGAATTTACGGAGGAGGGTGGAACGCTGTTCATGGGTGGAAGGGAATTGAATTTACGGAGGAGGGTGGAACGCTGTCGAGAGGTGGAAGGGAATTGAATTTACTGAGGAGGGTGGAACGCTGTTGAGAGGTGGAAGGGAATTGAATTTACGGAGGAGGGTGGAACGCTGTTCAGAGGTGGAAGGGAATTGAATTTACGGAGGAGGGTGGAACGCTGTTGAGAGGTGGAAGGGAATTGAATTTACTGAGGAGGGTGGAACGCTGTTGAGAGGTGGAAGGGAATTGAATTTACTGAGGAGGGTGGAACGCTGTTGAGAGGTGGAAGGGAATTGAATTTACTGAGGAGGGTGGAACGCTGTTGAGAGGTGGAAGGGAATTGAATTTACTGAGGAGGGTGAAATGCTGTTGAAAGATGGAAAGGAATTGAATTTACTGAGGAGGGTGGAACGCTGTTCAGAGGTGGAAGGGAATTGAATTTACTGAGAAGGGTGGAACGCTGTTGAGAGTTGAAAAGGGATTGAATTTACTGAGGAGGGTGGAACGCTGTTGAGGGGTGGAAGGGAACTGAATTTACGGAGGAGGGTGGAACGCGGTAGAGAGGTCGAAGGGAATTCAATTTACTGAGGAGGGTGGAACGCTGTTGAGAGGTGAAAAGGGATTGAATTTACTGAGAAGGGTGGAACGCTGTTCAGAGGTGGAAGGAAATTGAATTTACTGAGGAGGGTGGAACGCTGTTGAGAGGTGAAAATGAATTGAATTTTCTGAGGAGGGTGGAACGCTGTTGAGAGGTGGAAGGGAACTGAATTTACGGAGGAGGGTGGAACGCGGTTGAGAGGTCGAAGGGAATTGAATTTACTGAGGAGGGTGGAACGCTGTTGAGAGGTGAAAAGGGATTGAATTTACTGAGAAGGGTGGAACGCTGTTGAGAGGTGGAAGGGAATTTAATTTACAGAGGAGGGTGGGACACTGTTGAGAGGTTAAAATGAATTGAATTTACTGAGGTGGGTGGTACGCTGTTGAGAGGTGAAAAGGGATTGAATTTACTGAGTCGGGTGGAACACTGTTCAGAGGTGGAAGGGAATTGAAATTACTGAGGAGGGTGGAACGCTGTTGAGAGGTGGAAGGGAATTTAATTTACAGAGGAGGGTGGGACACTGTTGAGAGGTTAAAATGAATTGAATTTACTGAGGAGGGTGGAATGCTGTTGAGAGGTGGAAGGGAATTGAATTTACTGAGGAGGTTGGAACGCTGTTCAGAGGTGGAAGGGAATTGAATTTACTGAGGAGGGTGGAACGCTGTTGAGAGGTGAAAAGGAATTGAATTTACTGAGGAGGGTGGAACGCTGTTGAGAGATGGAAAGGAATTGAATTTACTGAGGAGGGTGGAACGCAGTTGAGAGGTGGAAGGGAATTGAATTTACTGAGGAGGGTGGAACGCTGTTGAAAGGTGAAAACGAATTGAATTTACTGAGGAGGGTGGAATGCTGTTGAGAGGTGGAAGGGAATTTAATTTACTGAGGAGTGTGGAACGCTGTTCAGAGATGAAAAGGAATTGAATTTACTGAGGTGGGTGGTACGCTGTTGAGAGATGAAAAGTGAATTGAATTTACTGAAGAGGGTGGAACGCTGTTGAGAGGTGGAAAGGAATTGAATTTACTGAGGAGGGTGGTACGCTGTTGAGAGGTGGAAAGGAATTGAATTTACTGAGGAGGGTGGAACGCTGTTGAGAGGTGAAAAGGGAATTGAATTTACTGAAGACGGTGGAACGCTGTTGAAAGGTGGAAAGGAATTGAATTTACTGAGGTGGGAGGTAAATTGAGAGGTGAAAAGGGAATTGAATTTACTGAGGAGGTTGGAACGCTGTTCAGAGGTGGAAGGGAATTGAATTCACTGAGGAGGGTGGTACGCTGTTGAGAGGTGAAAAGGGAATTGAATTTACGGAGGAGGGTGGAACGCTGTTGAGAGGTGGAAGGGAATTGAATTTACTGAGGAGGGTGGAACGCTGTTGAGAGGTGAAAAGGGATTGAATTTATTGAGGAGGGTGGAACGCTGTTCATGGGTGGAAGGGAATTGAATTTACGGAGGAGGGTGGAACGCTGTTCATGGGTGGAAGGGAATTGAATTTACGGAGAAGGGTGGAACGCGGTCGAGAGGTGGAAGGGAATTGAATTTACTGAGGAGGGTGGAACGCTGTTGAGAGGTGGAAGGGAATTGAATTTACTGAGGAGGACGGAATGCTGTTGAGAGGTGAAAAGGGATTGAATTTATTGAGGAGGGTGGAACGCTGTTCATGGGTGGAAGGGAATTGAATTTACGGAGGAGGGTGGAACGCTGTTCATGGGTGGAAGGGAATTGAATTCACGGAAAAGGGTGGAACGCGGTCGAGAGGTGGAAGGGAATTGAATTTACTGAGGAGGGTGGAACGCTGTCGAGAGGTGGAAGGGAATTGAATTTACTGAGGAGGACGGAATGCTGTTGAGAGGTGAAAAGGGATTGAATTTATTGAGGAGGGTGGAACGCTGTTCATGGGTGGAAGGGAATTGAATTTACGGAGGAGGGTGGAACGCTGTTGAGAGGTGAAAATGAATTGAATTTTCTGAGGAGGGTAGAACGCTGTTGAGGGGTGGAAGTGAACTGAATTTACGGAGGAGTGTGGAACGCGGTTCAGAGGTCGAAGGGAATTTAATTTACTGAGGAGTGTGGAACGCTGTTGAGAGGTGAAAAGGGATTGAATTTACTGAGAAGGGTGGAACGCTGTTCAGAGGTGGAAGGAAATTGAATTTACTGAGGAGGGTGGAACGCTGTTGAGAGGTGAAAATGAATGGAATTTTCTGAGGAGGGTGGAACGCTGTTGAGAGGTGGAAGGGAACTGAATTTACGGAGGAGGGTGGAACGCGGTTGAGAGGTCGAAGGGAATTGAATTTACTGAGGAGGGTGGAACGCTGTTGAGAGGTGAAAAGGGATTGAAATTACTGAGGAGGGTGGAACGCTGTTGAGAGGTGAAAAGGGATTGAATTTTCTGAGGAGGCTGGAACGCTGTTGAGAGGTGAATAGGAATTGAATTTTCTGAGGAGGGTGGAATGCTGTTGAGAGGTGAATAGGAATTGAATTTTCTGAGGAGGGTGGAACGCTGTTGAGAGGTGGAAGGGAATTGAATTTACTGAGGAGGGTGGAATGCTGTTGAGAGATGGAAAGGAATTGAATTTACTGAGGAGGGTGGAACGCTGTTCAGAGGTGGAAGGGAATTGAATTTACTGAGGAGGGTGGAACGCTGTTGAAAGGTGAAAACGAATTGAATTTACTGAGGAGGGTGGAATGCTGTTGAGAGGTGGAAGGGAATTTAATTTACTGAGGAGGGTGGTACGCTGTTGAGAGGTGAAAAGTGAATTGAATTTACTGAGGAGGGTGGAACGCTGTTGAGAGGTGAAAAGTGAATTGAATTTACTGAGGAGGGTGGAACGCTGTTGAGAGGTGGAAGGGAATTGAATTTACTGAGGAGGGTGGAACGCTGTTGAGAGGTGAAAAGGGATTGAATTTACTGAGGAGGGTGGAACGCTGTTGAGAGGTGAAAGGGAATTGAATTTACTGAGGAGGGTGGAACGCTGTTGAGAGGTGGAAGGGAATTGAATTTACTGAGGAGGACGGAATGCTGTTGAGAGGTGAAAAGGGATTGAATTTATTGAGGAGGGTGGAACGCTGTTCATGGGTGGAAGGGAATTGAATTTACGGAGGAGGGTGGAACGCTGTTCATGGGTGGAAGGGAATTGAATTTACGGAGGAGGGTGGAACGCGGTCGAGAGGTGGAAGGGAATTGAATTTACTGAGGAGGATGGAACGCTGTCGAGAGGTGGAAGGGAATTGAATTTACTGAGGAGGGTGGAACGCTGTTGAGAGGTGGAAGGGAATTGAATTTACTGAGGAGGGTGGAACGCTGTTGAGAGGTGGAAGGGAATTGAATTTACTGAGGAGGGTGAAATGCTGTTGAAAGATGGAAAGGAATTGAAATTACTGAGGAGGGTGGAACGCTGTTCAGAGGTGGAAGGGAATTGAATTTACTGAGGAGGGTGGAACGCTGTTGAAAGGTGAAAACGAATTGAATTTACTGAGGAGGGTGGAATGCTGTTGAGAGGTGGAAGGGAATTTAATTTACTGAGGAGTGTGGAACGCTGTTGAGAGATGAAAAGGAATTGAATTTACTGAGGTGGGTGGTACGCTGTTGAGAGGTGAAAAGTGAATTGAATTTACTGAAGAGGGTGGAACGCTGTTGAGAGGTGGAAAGGAATTGAATTTACTGAGGAGGATGGTACGCTGTTGAGAGATGAAAAGGAATTGAATTTACTGAGGTGGGTGGTACGCTGTTGAGAGGTGAAAAGGGAATTGAATTTACGGAGGAGGGTGGAACGCTGTTGAGAGGTGGAAGGGAATTGAGTTTACTGAGGAGGACGGAATGCTGTTGAGAGGTGAAAAGGGATTGAATTTATTGAGGAGGGTGGAACGCTGTTCAGAGCTGGAAGGGAATTGAATTTACTGAGGAGGGTGGAACGCTGTCGAGAGGTGGAAGGGATTGAATTTACTGAGGAGGACGGAATGCTGTTGAGAGGTGAAAAGGGATTGAATTTATTGAGGAGGGTGGAACGCTGTTCATGGGTGGAAGGGAATTGAATTTACGGAGGAGGGTGGAACGCTGTTCATGGGTGGAAGGGAATTGAATTTACGGAGAAGGGTGGAACGCGGTCGAGAGGTGGAAGGGAATTGAATTTACTGAGGAGGATGGAACGCTGTCGAGAGGTGGAAGGGAATTGAATTTACTGAGGAGGACGGAATGCTGTTGAGAGGTGAAAAGGGATTGAATTTATTGAGGAGGGTGGAACGCTGTTCATGGGTGGAAGGGAATTGAATTTACGGAGGAGGGTGGAACGCTGTTGAGAGGTGAAAATGAATTGAATTTACTGAGGAGGGTGGAACGCTGTTGAGAGGTGGAAGGGAACTGAATTTACGGAGGAGGGTGGAACGCGGTTGAGAGGTCGAAGGGAATTGAATTTACTGAGGAGGGTGGAACGCTGTTGAGAGGTGAAAAGGGATTGAATTTACTGAGAAGGGTGGAACGCTGTTGAGAGGTGGAAGGGAATTGAATTTACTGAGGAGGGTGGAACGCTGTTGAGAGGTGAAAATGAATTGAATTTTCTGAGGAGGGTGGAACGCTGTTGAGAGGTGGAAGGGAACTGAATTTACGGAGGAGGGTGGAACGCTGTTGAGAGGTGGAAGGGAATTGAATTTACTGAGGAGGGTGGAACGCTGTTGAGAGGTGAAAAGGGATTGAATTTACTGAGAAGGGTGGAACGCTGTTGAGAGGTGGAAGGGAATTTAATTTACAGAGGAGGGTGGGACACTGTTGAGAGGTTAAAATGAATTGAATTTACTGAGGAGGGTGGAATGCTGTTGAGAGGTGGAAGGGAATTGAATTTACTGAGGAGGGTGGAATGCTGTTCAGAGGTGGAAGGGAATTGAATTTACTGAGGAGGGTGGAACGCTGTTGAGAGGTGGAAGGGAATTTAATTTACAGAGGAGGGTGGGACACTGTTGAGAGGTGAAAAGGAATTGAATTTACTGAGGAGGGTGGAACGCTGTTGAGAGGTGGAAGGGAATTGAATTTACTGAGGAGGGTGGAACGCTGTTCAGAGGTGGAAGGGAATTGAATTTACTGAGGAGGGTGCAACGCTGTTGAGAGGTGGAAAGGAATTGAATTTACTGAGGAGGGTGGAACGCTGTTGAGAGGTGAAAAGGGAATTGAATTTACTGAAGACGGTGGAACGCTGTTGAAAGGTGGAAAGGAATTGAATTTACTGAGGTGGGAGGTACGCTGTTGAGAGGTGAAAAGGGAATTGAATTTACTGAGGAGGTTGGAACGCTGTTCAGAGGTGGAAGGGAATTGAATTCACTGAGGAGGGTGGTACGCTGTTGAGAGGTGAAAAGGGAATTGAATTTACGGAGGAGGGTGGAACGCTGTCGAGAGGTGGAAGGGATTTGAATTTACTGAGGAGGGTGGAATGCTGTTGAGAGGTGAAAAGGGATTGAATTTATTGAGGAGGGTGGAACGCTGTTCATGGGTGGAAGGGAATTGAATTTACGGAGGAGGGTGGAACGCGGTCGAGAGGTGGAAGGGAATTGAATTTAATGAGGAGGGTGGAACGCTGTTGAGAGATGAAAAGGGATTGAATTTACTGAGGAGGGTGGAACGCTGTTGAGAGGTGAAAAGGGATTGAATTTACTGAGTAGTGTGGAACGCTGCTGAAAGGTGAAAAGGAATTGAATTTACTGAGCAGGGTGGAACGCTGTTTGAGGTGGAAGGGAATTGAATTCACTGTTAAACGTGCAACGTGGTTGAGAGGTGGAAGGGAATTGAATTTACTGAGTAGGGTGGAACGCTGTTGAGAGGTGAAAATGAATTGAATTTTCTGAGGAGGGTGGAACGCTGTTGAGGGGTGGAAGGGAACTGAATTTACGGAGGAGGGTGGAACGCTGTTGAGAGGTGGAAGGGAATTGAATTTACTGAGGAGGGTGGAACGCTGTTGAGAGGTGAAAAGGGATTGAATTTACTGAGGAGGGTGGAACGCTGTTGAGAGGTGGAAGGGAATTGAATTTACTGAGGAGGGTGGAACGCTGTTGAGAGGTGAAAATGAATTGAATTTTCTGAGGAGGTTGGAACGCTGTTGAGAGGTGAAAAGGGATTGAATTTACGGAGGAGGGTGGAACGCTGTTGAGAGGTGGAAGGGAATTGAATTTAATGAGGAGGGTGGAACGCTGTTGAGAGGTGGAAGGGAATTGAATTTACGGAGGAGGGTGGAACCCTGTTGAGAGGTGGAAGGGAATTGAATTTTCTGAGAAGGGTGGAACGCTGTTGAGAGTTGAAAAGGGATTGAATTTACTGAGGAGGGTGGAACGCTGTTGAGGGGTGGAAGGGAACTGAATTTACGGAGGAGGGTGGAACGCTGTAGAGAGGTGGAAGGGAATTGAATTTACTGAGGAGGGTGGAATGCTGTTGAGAGGTGAAAAGGGATTGAATTTATTGAGGAGGGTGGAACGCTGTTCATGGGTGGAAGGGAATTGAATTTACGGAGGAGGGTGGAACGCTGTTGAGAGGTGGAAAGGAATTGAATTTACTGAGGAGGGTGGTACGCTGTTGAGAGATGAAAAGGAATTGAATTTACTGAGGAGGGTGGAACGCTGTTGAGAGGTGGAAAGGAATTGAATTTACTGAGGAGGGTGGAATGCTGTTGAGAGGTGAAAAGGGATTGAAATTATTGAGGAGGGTGAAACGCTGTTCATGGGTCGAAGGGAACTGAATTTACTGAGGAGGGTGGAACACTGTTGAGCGGTGGAAGGGAATTGAATTTACTGAGGTGGGTGGTACGCTGTTGAGAGGTGAAAAGTGAATTGAATTTACTGAAGAGGGTGGAACGCTGTTGAGAGGTGGAAAGGAATTGAATTTACTGAGGTGGGTGGTACGCTGTTGAGAGGTGAAAAGGGAATTGAATTTACTGAGGAGGGTGGTACGCTGTTGAGAGGTGAAAAGGGAATTGAATTTACGGAGGAGGGTGGAACGCTGTTGAGAGGTGGAAGGGAATTGAATTTACTGAGGAGGGTGGAACGCTGTTGAGAGGTGAAAGGGAATTGAATTTACTGAGGAGGATGGAACGTTGTTCAGAGCTGGAAGGGAATTGAATTTACTGAGGAGGGTGGAACGCTGTCGAGAGGTGGAAGGGATTGAATTTACTGAGGAGGACGGAATGCTGTTGAGAGGTGAAAAGGGATTGAATTTATTGAGGAGGGTGGAACGCTGTTCATGGGTGGAAGGGAATTGAATTTACGGAGGAGGGTGGAACGCTGTTCATGGGTGGAAGGGAATTGAATTTACGGAGAAGGGTGGAACGCGGTCGAGAGGTGGAAGGGAATTGAATTTACTGAGGAGGATGGAACGCTGTCGAGAGGTGGAAGGGAATTGAATTTACTGAGGAGGACGGAATGCTGTTGAGAGGTGAAAAGGGATTGAATTTATTGAGGAGGGTGGAACGCTGTTCATGGGTGGAAGGGAATTGAATTTACGGAGGAGGGTGGAACGCTGTTGAGAGGTGAAAATGAATTGAATTTTCTGAGGAGGGTGGAACGCTGCTGAGGGGTGGAAGTGAACTGAATTTACGGAGGAGTGTGGAACGCGGTTGAGAGGTCGAAGGGAATTTAATTTACTGAGGAGGGTGGAACGCTGTTGAGAGGTGAAAAGGGATTGAATTTACTGAGAAGGGTGGAACGCTGTTCAGAGGTGGAAGGAAATTGAATTTACTGAGGAGGGTGGAACGCTGTTGAGAGGTGAAAATGAATGGAATTTTCTGAGGAGGGTGGAACGCTGTTGAGAGGTGGAAGGGAACTGAATTTACGGAGGAGGGTGGAACGCGGTTGAGAGGTCGAAGGGAATTGAAATTACTGAGGAGTTTGGAACGCTGTTGAGAGGTGAAAAGGGATTGAATTTACTGAGAAGGGTGGAACGCTGTTGAGAGGTGGAAGGGAATTTAATTTACAGAGGAGGGTGGGACACTGTTGAGAGGTTAAAATGAATTGAATTTACTGAGGAGGGTGGAATGCTGTTGAGAGGTGAAAGGGAATTGAATTTACTGAGTCGGGTGGAACACTGTTCAGAGGTGGAAGGGAATTGAAATTACTGAGGAGGGTGGAACGCTGTTGAGAGGTGGAAGGGAATTTAATTTACAGAGGAGGGTCGGACACTGTTGAGAGGTTAAAATGAATTGAATTTACTGAGGAGGGTGGAATGTTGTTGAGAGGTGGAAGGGAATTCAATTTATTGAGGAGGTTGGAACGCTGTTCAGAGGTGGAAGGGAATTGAATTTACTGAGGAGGGTGGAACGCTGTTGAGAGGTGAAAAGGAATTGAATTTACTGAGGAGGGTGAAATGCTGTTGAAAGATGGAAAGGAATTGAATTTACTGAGGAGGGTGGAACGCTGTTCAGAGGTGGAAGGGAATTGAATTTACTAAGGAGTGTGGAACGCTGTTGAAAGATGAAAACGAATTCAATTTACTGACGTGGGTGGAATGCTGTTGAAAGGTGGAAGGGAATTTAATTTACTGAGGAGTGTGGAACACTGTTGAGAGATGAAAAGGAATTGAATTTACTAAGGAGTGTGGAACGCTGCTGAGAGGTGGAAGGGAATTGAATTTACTGAGGAGGGTGGAACGCTGTTGAGAGGTGAAAAGTGAATTGAATTTACTGAAGACGGTGGAACGCTGTTGAGAGGTGGAAAGGAATTGAATTTACTGAGGAGGGTGGAACGCTGTTGAGAGGTGAAAAGTGAATTGAATTTACTGAAGACGGTGGAACGCTGTTGAAAGGTGGAAAGGAATTGAATTTACTGAGGAGGGTGGAACGCTGTTGAGAGGTGGAAGGGAATTGAATTTACTGAGGAGGGTGGAACGCTGTTGAGAGGTGAAAAGGGAATTGAATTTACTGAAGACGGTGGAACGCTGTTGAAAGGTGGAAAGGAATTGAATTTACTGAGGTGGGAGGTACGCTGTTGAGAGGTGAAAAGGGAATTGAATTTACTGAGGAGGTTGGAACGCTGTTCAGAGGTGGAAGGGAATTGAATTCACTGAGGAGGGTGGTACGCTGTTGAGAGGTGAAAAGGGAATTGAATTTACGGAGGAGGGTGGAACGCTGTCGAGAGGTGGAAGGGATTTGAATTTACTGAGGAGGGTGGAATGCTGTTGAGAGGTGAAAAGGGATTGAATTTATTGAGGAGGGTGGAACGCTGTTCATGGGTGGAAGGGAATTGAATTTACGGAGGAGGGTGGAACGCGGTCGAGAGGTGGAAGGGAATTGAATTTACTGAGGAGGGTGGAACGCTGTTGAGAGGTGAAAAGGGATTGAATTTACTGAGGAGGGTGGAACGCTGTTGAGAGTTGAAAAGGAATTGAATTTACTGAGTAGTGTGGAACGCTGCTGAAAGGTGAAAAGGAATTGAATTTACTGAGCAGGGTGGAACGCTGTTTGAGGTGGAAGGGAATTGAATTCACTGTTAAACGTGCAACGTGGTTGAGAGGTCGAAGGGAACTGAATTTACTGAGGAGGGTGGAACACTGTTGAGAGGTGAAAATGAATTGAATTTTCTGATAAGGGTGGAACGCTGTTGAGGGGTGGAAGGGAACTGAATTTACGGAGGAGGGTGGAACGCGGTTGAGAGGTCGAAGGGAATTGAATTTACTGAGGAGGGTGGAACGCTGTTGAGAGGTGAAAAGGGATTGAATTTATTGAGGAGGGTGGAACGCTGTTGAGAGCTGGAAGGGAATTGAATTTACTGAGGAGGGTGGAACGCTGTTGAGAGGTGAAAATGAATTGAATTTTCTGAGGAGGGTGGAACGCTGTTGAGAGGTGAAAATGAATTGAATTTACTGAGAAGGGTGGAACGCTGTTGAGAGGTGGAAGGGAATTGAATTTTCTGAGGATGGTGGAACGCTGTTGAGGGGTGGAAGGGAACTGAATTTACGGAGGAGGGTGGAACGCGGTTGAGAGGTGGAAGGGAATTGAATTTACTGAGGAGTGTGGAACGCTGTTGAGGGTTGAAAAGGGATTGAATTTACTGAGAAGGGTGGAACGCGGTCGAGAGTTGGAAGGGAATTGAATTTACTGAGGAGGGTGGAACGCTGTCGAGAGGTGGAAGGGATTTGAATTTACTGAGGAGGGTGGAATGCTGTTGAGAGGTGAAAAGGGATTGAATTTATTGAGGAGAGTGGAACGCTGTTCATGGGTGGAAGGGAATTGAATTTACGGAGGAGGGTGGAACGCGGTCGAGAGGTGAAAAGGGATTGAATTTACTGAGGAGGGTGTAACGCTGTTGAGAGTTGAAAAGGAATTGAATTTACTGAGGAGTGTGGAACGCTGCTGAAAGGTGAAAAGGAATTGAATTTACTGAGCAGGGTGGAACTCTGTTCGAGGTGGAAGGGAATTGAATTCACTGTTGAACATGCAACACGGTTGAGAGGTCGAAGGGAACTGAATTTACTGAGGAGGGTGGAACACTGTTGAGCGGTGGAAGGGAATTGAATTTACTGAGGAGGGTGGAACGCTGTTGAGAGGTGGAAAGGAATTGAATTTACTGAGGAGGGTGGAATGCTGTTGAGAGGTGGAAAGGAATTGAATTTACTGAGGAGGGTGGAACGCTGTTGAGAGGTGGAAGGGAATTGAATTTACTGAGGTGGGTGGAACGCTGTTGAGAGGTGAAAATGAATTGAATTTACTGAGGAGGGGGAGGACTTCCGGGTCATCAAGGGAATGGCGGCGTAAGGAAAAGGTCTCTCGACAAAAAAGGAGGTAAACTGCCCCAAAATCGAATTTAGACAAATACTTAATATTGCATAACTATATTAATAAAAGGGGCAAGGATGATGTCTAAGAACAAGAATAAAAAGTCCGCTCCGAAGGCTGATAAACATAAAGAGACGCAGCAAGGCGACGGGCCTAGCTCCCCCACGGCAGGCCAGGACGGAGATAATGAGGGGGAATCGGTGACTCTGTCTTTGATTCTCGGAGAGATTCGCGAGTTCCGACAAGATAACAGCAAACAGCTGGAAGATATTAAAGGAGAAATAGTAAAAACTAACTCGCGGATAGATGAAGCCGAAGCGAGGATTGTTGGAATTGAAGAGAAGCTACAAAACGCCGAGGAAGTGATAGCAGAAATGCTGAAGCTACAAGACCAACTCCAGTGGAAACTAATAGATCAAGAAGGCCGCTCGAGAAGGGAAAATGTGAGGATCTACGGAGTTCCCGAAGGAACCGAAGGTAAACCCGGATTGATGATTCCCTTCGTGGAGAAGCTGCTTAGAGAGAACCTTGATATACCGGCCGCAAAAGACCTACAGATAGAAAGGGCTCACCGTGCGTTGGCACCACAGCCTCCGGCAGGCACCCAGCCCAGATCGATTCTGATCAGATTTCTCAGTTACAGAACAATAGAAGAGGTGTTTAAAAGAGCATGGCAAAAGAAAGGTTTCATGTGGAACAACTGTAAAATCAGTTTAGACCACGACTACGCACCGGGGATTCTTGCCAGATGGAAGGAATATACAGAAACACGGAGAGTCCTGAAGGAAAACAACATCAGATTCCAGACCCTGTATCCAGCTCGGCTGAGAGTCTTTTACGACGAAGGGACAAAAACTTACGCTACGGTGGAGGAGGCAACGTCGGACCTGGTGGACCGGGGACTACCTATTAAAGTTATCACCCAACCGGAGTCGCTACTGGAGAGGATTCGGTAGAAGTCGTGGCAGTTAGTGGGGCGAGGACGCTCCACTCGAACCAGAGTGTCAAACTACAAGGAAAAGCTGCAAATATACAGACGCGAATGTACAGAGAATACAGATTAATTAAGAGAAATGACTGAAAAGAGTAAATCGGACTTAAAAGTAAAATGAAAACTGGTAACTGAAAATAATCTAGGCGGAATAACTTGAATGATAGCAATATGGTCGAGACATAAATAGGAGAAAATTCTCTATGATTATTCAAACTGCTGAGGGCCCTCTAACACAGGGTGAAGATAGAGGTTATCCCTCTGAACTGAGGCGGGTCGGTGCTCAGGCCTCACTGTGGGAAGTCGGGGAAAATTTTCAAATGTTATACGTTCAGAAATGTCTAGGGTGTGGTTATACGTCTTGGTTTACTGTTGAGAAGGGATTGCTTACTGTTTGGTTAGAAAAGGAGAGTGCTTTTTTTCTACTAGAGAAAAATGCAAACTGAATTGGTAAAAATAATTTCCTATAATGTTAATGGGGTTTTGAATCCAATTAAAAGAAATAAGATTATGTCTAAATTGAAAAAGGAGAGGGCACAAATAGCTTTCCTCCAGGAAACACATATGAGCCAATCTGAACATGGAAAATTAAAAAGAATGGGCTTTAAGCATGTATTTTATTCATCATATAAATTGAGTCACAAAAGAGGGGTAGCTACTTTAATATCAAGTACTCTTAATTATGAACATATTTCAGAGACTAGAGACAAAGAAGGACGGTTTGTAAAAATCACAGGAAGAATAGAAGGTACAGAAATAACATTGCTGAATGTTTATGCTCCTCCAGGTAGTGAATGGTCATTTTATAGACATATTTTTGACCTAATGGTCAGTTCTCGAGGGGTAGTAATTTGTGGAGGGGATTTTAATATTAGATTAAATCCTATATTAGATTCTTCAAGAATAGTTACTCAGAATAAACCTCTGACTCGGAAAGTGAATTCATTGATGGAGGAGTTGGGAATTATAGATGTCTGGAGGGAATTACACCCTACTAGTAAAGATTATACATATTACTCTTTCCCTCGCTCAGCCTATTCAAGGATAGACTATTTCTTTATCTTTAATACAGATAGACTCAGGATAAAAAACTGTAATATTGCAACAATTGATCTGTCGGATCATAGCCCAGTCTCTATGTCTCTAATCCTGGAAAGGAAAATGAGGAAAACACTATGGAGGCTAAACTCACATATACTTAATAACCCAAAAGTAATGGAGAGATTAAGGGGAGAAATCAAAGAATATCTAGACCTTAATGACACGGGAGAAACATCACCAGTGATTTTATGGGATACATTGAAAGCTGTACTGAGAGGGAAAATTATTTCCATTACCACTCACATGAAAAAAATCAATGCACAAAAATTAGCAGACCTTCAAGGAAAATTAAAACAACTTCAAGTTGGAGATAGCAATAAAAGTAATTCAAATCGAAAACAGGAAATTAGGAAATTGCAAAGTGAAATTGATGATATTTATACGTTGGAAACTCAAAGAAATTTTCTTTACCTGAGACAAAAGAATTATGAAGTAGGAGGTAAATCAGCTAGATTATTAGCATATAAATTACGAAAACAACAAGCAGACAATACAATTCATAAAATAAAGAATCCAAAGATAAAGCTTGTGGAGAGTACAATAGGGAAAATTCAAGAGAGTTTTGAAACGTATTATCGAGAGCTGTACTCCCAACCCCGGGCCCCCAATGAGCCCTATATAGACAGTGTATTGAATTTTTTAGATCTACCTAAACTTACAGATTTACAAAATGAAAGTTTATTAGAACCAGTAACTGTCAAAGAACTGAACGTGGCCATCTCTAGGTTAAAGGCTGGAAAGTCCCCGGGTTCTGATGGGTTTACCTCAGAGTGGTACAAGTCCCTGAAGACACAGTTAGCCCCATTACTACTTAACACCTTTAATTGGATCTTGCAGAGAGGAGAAACTCCACCTTCCTGGAGAGAAGCGATTATTTCAGTTATTCCTAAAGAGGGTAAAGATAAACTAGAATGTGGCAATTATCGGCCAATTAGTGTTCTTAATTTAGATTACAAACTATTTACATCTATATTAGCGTGCAGATTGGAAAAGCTTTTACCTGGCCTAATCCATTTAGACCAGACTGGATTTATTCAACAAAGACAAACACAGGACAACATAAGGAGAACTCTGCACATATTAGAACAGGTTAATAAGAATGAGACAGAGACAATGGTAGTAGGATTGGACGCTGAGAAAGCTTTTGATTCGGTTAGTTGGGCATTCCTATACAGAGTGTTAGGAAGATTCGGCTTTCAAGAAAGGTTTATTAAAGTAATTCAGACTCTGTATGACAGCCCAACAGCCCGAATTAAGATAAATGGGGACCTCTCTGACTCCTTCATTTTAGAGAGAGGCACTAGACAGGGATGCCCAATTTCTCCTCTCCTTTTTGCGCTATATATTGAACCACTTGCCCAACTAATAAGACAGAGCGAAATCGTAAAAGGTATCAAGGTGGCAGGGATTGAACAGAAAGTGGCGTTATTCGCAGATGATGTTTTGGTCTATCTGAGTGAACCAGAAAAATCATTTATAGGATTGTTTACACTGTTGGATGACTTTGGGAAAATATCAGGTTATAAAATAAATGTAAAGAAAACGCAGGTTATGTCCCTAAATTATACACCATCCAAAAAATTGCAGGATACATACAATCTTAAGTGGGAAGCTAAATCATTAAAATATTTAGGAATAACCCTGCCGAAGGATTTTTCAACACTGTCACAGGTAAATTATGGGCCATTAATCTCAGAGATAAAAGCAGATATGCATAGATGGAATCTTATCCCCTTTTTAAGTTTAAATTCAAGGATAAATACTATAAAAATGAATATTCTTCCTCGGTTATTATATCTTTTCCGTACTTTACCAGTGGAGGTGGATGATAATCAATTCAGGGAATGGGACAAATGGATTTCCCGCTTCATTTGGCAAGGAAGGAAACCTAGA
This sequence comes from Mobula hypostoma, assembly GCF_963921235.1. Lineage (NCBI taxonomy): Eukaryota > Metazoa > Chordata > Chondrichthyes > Myliobatiformes > Myliobatidae > Mobula > Mobula hypostoma. Next base: position 71,998,339 of record NC_086112.1, on the reverse strand, counting down.
ATTCGATATAACACCTTACAGTTAGGGAAGGAAGGAGGAGGTATGGTTCTTCCTTGCCTGAGAAATTATTTTTATGCCTCACAGATAACCCCTCTGTTATATTGGTGTAATAGGGAATATAAGGCTAGATGGAAGGAAATAGAATTTGGATTAGTTGACAGTTTTCCTCTACAGGCCTCAATAGCTGACAAAGGATTGATGGCCCAGTTGGAAAAATTTAATAATGCTTGGATAAATCTTACATTAAAAGTATGGCAGAAGGTGGTTAATTCATGTGGAATTAATAACATGCTAAAACTCTTTTGATGGTGTGCATATGATACCGAATTCCTTCCCAACAGAGGAGATAAAAGATTTGAGCTATGGATAAAGAAAGGTCTTACAACCTACCTCTCATTTATAGATAAAAGAGTATTACAAAGTTTCCAAATCCTGCAGGACAAACATGGCCTAGAACATAATGACTTTTTTAGGTACCTTCAAATACGAAACTATGTTAACCAGAGTTGTAGATATACAGACCTATCAACAGTAGAATTAGAATTTTTCAAGATTCTGAATTCGGCTTGCAGTTCAATACCTAGTAAATCCGTTTCTCGCCTATATAATGCACTCTCCCATGCGAAAAATGTAAATACACTGTATATTAAAGAGAAGTGGGAGAAAGAAGCGGGGTTGGTACTTTCAGAGGAGGCTTGGGGGAAAATCTGCAGCTTTCAATGGTCCTCGACTAATTATTTGAGTTGGAGAGAACATTGTTGGAAAAACATTATAAGATACTTCAAAACCCCATATCAGGAAAAATATAAAGATACAAATGTGATGTGTTGGAGAAGGTGCAGCTCCAAGGAGGCAAATCATTTTCATATTTTCTGGGATTGCCCTAAATTAAGTCTATTTTGGGAAGGTATTCATAGAACATTAGTTAAGGTACTTAGGTCCCAGATACCTCTGAACTTTGAGACGCTCTATTTGGGGCATGTATTGTTCCTTGAACAGAAGGAAGATATAAAGTTGCTGCAGGCCCTCTTAGCGGCAAGTAAGAAATCAATCACTAGAAAATGGCTAATCCAATACCACCTACATTAGAAGATTGGTACGAAATTATCTTGGAAATATTTAAAATGGAAAAGTTGACCTACTCCCTGAGAACTCAAAAAGAAACATTTTATCAAATCTGGAATAAATGGATTGAATATATAACCCCAATGCGAGCAGAATTTAGATGACTCTCCTAATGATTTATATTGCTCTTCTCATCAACACAGTAATATTGCTAACGTAAGCACCACTAGTCTAAATGTTTGTTGTTTTTTTTTGGAAAATAGAGAATTAACACAAGTAAAGGGAAAGATTTGGGAAAGGGATAAAAAAAAATGAAAAAATTAAGTAAATAAGTACATAGGGATTGGATAATTATGTCTGCGGGCAGGAACAAGCACGAACAAATTGGGATATAAACACCTACAATGGTTGGTATATAGGCTTGTATGCAACATTTTGGACCAGTGGAAATGGTCCAGAAGGGTTGTATGGAAACTATTATTACCATTTTTCTTAACAACTAATTTCATTACTTAGCCTAATACGTTAGATTTACCACAGTACATAATTATCTATTTAAATGTTTATTTTGCTTTTATATCATCTCAATGTGTACTTAAGAATGTATAAATAATTGTAGTTTTATACATATAAAAAAATGGAAAAGGTTATATGTGTGAAAAAAGTACATGATAATTGTGAACTCCTTATCCAAATAAAAATAAAATTAAAAAAAAAAACAATTTACTGAGGAGGGTGGAACGCTGTTGAGGGGTGGAAGGGAACTGAATTTACGGAGGAGGGTGGAACGCGGTTGAGAGGTCGAAGGGAATTGAATTTACTGAGAAAGGTGGAACGCTGTTGAGAGGTGAAAAGGGATTGAATTTACTGAGGAGGGTGGAACGCTGTTCAGAGGTGGAAGGGAATTGAATTTACTGAGTAGGGTGGAACGCGGTTGAGAGGTCGAAGGGAATTGAATTTACTGAGAAAGGTGGAACGCTGTTGAGAGGTGAAAAGGGATTGAATTTACTGAGGAGGGTGGAACGCTGTTCAGAGGTGGAAGGGAATTGAATTTACTGAGTAGGGTGGAACGCAGTTGAGAGGTCGAAGGGAATTGAATTTACTGAGAAAGGTGGAACGCTGTTGAGAGGTGAAAAGGGATTGAATTTACTGAGGAGGGTGGAACGCTGTTCAGAGGTGGAAGGGAATTGAATTTACTGAGTAGGGTGGAACGCTGTTGAGAGGTGAAAATGAATTGAATTTTCTGAGGAAGGTGGAACGCTGTTGAGGGGTGGAAGGGAACTGAATTTACGGAGGAGGGTGGAACGCGGTTGAGAGGTCGAAGGGAATTGAATTTACTAAGAAAGGTGGAATGCTGTTGACAGGTGAAAAGGGATTGAATTTACTGAGAAGGGTGGAACGCTGTTGAGAGGTGAATAGGAATTATATTTACTCTGGAGGGTGGAACGCTTTTCTGAGGTGGAAGGGAATTAAATTTACTGATGAGGGTCGAACGCTGTTGAGAGGTGGAAAGGAATTGTATTTACTGAGGAGTGTGGAGCACTGTTGAAAGGTGGAAGGGAATTGAATTTACTGAGGAGGGTGGAACGCTGTTGAAAGGTGGAAGGGAATTGAATTTACTGAGGAGGGTGGAACACTGTTGAGAGGTGGAAGGGAATTGAATTTACTGAGGAGGGTGGAACGCTGTTGACAGGTGGAAGGGAATTGAATTTATTGAGGAGGGTGGAACGCTGTTGAGAGGTGAAAATGAATTGAATTTTCTGAGGAGGGTGGAACGCTGTTGAGGGGTGGAAGTGAACTGAATTTACGGAGGAGGGTGGAACGCTGTTGAGAGGTGAAAAGGGATTGAATTTACTGAAAAGGGTGAAACGCTGTTCAGAGGTGGAAGGAAATTGAATTTACTGAGGAGGGTGGAACGCTGTTGAGAGGTGAAAATGAATAGAATTTTCTGAGGAGGGTGGAACGTTGTTGAGGGGTGGAAGGGAACTGAATTTACGGAGGAGGGTGGAACGCGGTTGAGAGGTGCAAGGGATTTGAATTTACTGAGGAGGGTGGAATGCTGTTCAGAGGTGGAAGGGAATTGAATTTACTGAGGAGGTTCGAACGCTGTTCAGAGGTGGAAGGGAATTGAATTTACTGAGGAGGGTGGTACGCTGTTGAGAGGTGAAAAGTGAATTGAATTTACTGAGGAGGGTGGAACGCTGCTGAGAGGTGGAAGGGATTTGAATTTACTGAGGAGGGTGGAATGCTGTTGAGAGGTGGAAGGGAATTGAATTTACTGAGGAGGGTGGAACGCTGTTGAGAGGTGAAAAGTGAATTGAATTTACTGAAGAGGGTGGAACGCTGTTGAGAGGAGGAAAGGAATTGAATTTACTGAGGAGGGTGGTACGCTGTTGAGAGGTGAAACGGGAATTGAATTTACTGAGGAGGTTTGGAACACTGTTGAGAGGTGAAAAGTGAATTGAATTTACTGAAGAGGGTGGAACGCTGTGAGAGGTGAAAGGGAATTGAATTTACTGAGGAGGATGGAACGTTGTTCAGAGGTGGAAGGGAATTGAATTTACTGAGGAGGATGGAACGCTGTCGAGAGGTGGAAGGGATTTGAATTTACTGAGGAGGACGTTATGCTGTTGAGAGGTGAAAAGGGATTGAATTTATTGAGGAGGGTGGAACGCTGTTCATGGGTGGAAGGGAATTGAATTTACGGAGGAGGGTGGAACGAGGTCGAGAGGTGGAAGGGAATTGAATTTACTGAGGAGGGTGGAACGCTTATGAGAGGTGGAAGGGAATTGAATTTACTGAGGAGGGTGGAATGCTGTGCAGAGGTGAAAATGAATTGAATTTTCTGAGGAGGGCGGAACGCTGTTGAGGGGTGGAACGGAACTGAATTTACGGAGGAGGGTGGAACGCTGTTCAGAGGTGGAAGGGCATTGAATTTACTGAGGAGGGTGGAACGCTGTTGAGAGGTGAAAATGAATTGAATTTTCTGAGGAGGGTGGAACGCTGTTGAGGGGTAGAAGGGAACTGAATTTACGGAGGAGGGTGGAACGCAGTTGAGAGGTGGAAGGGAATTGAATTTACTGAGGGTTGAAAAGGGAACTGAAGTTACTGAGGTGTTTGGAACGCTGTTGAGAGATGAAAGGGAATTGAATTTACTGAGGAGGGTGGAACGCTGTTGAGAGGTGAAAAGAGATTGAATTTACTGAGAAGGGTGGAACGCTGTTGAGAGCTGGAAGGGAATTGAATTTACTGAGGAGGGTGGAACGCTGTTGAAAGGTGGAAAGGAATTGAATTTACTGAGGAGGGTGAAATGCTGTTGAAAGGTGGAAAGGGAATTGAATTTACTGAGGAGAACGGAATGCTGTTGAGCGGTGAAAAGGGATTGAATTTATTGAGGAGAACGGAATGCTGTTGAGCGGTGAAAAGGGATTGAATTTATTGAGGAGGGTGGAACGCTGTTCATGGGTGGAAGGGAATTGAATTTACGGAGGAGGGTGGAACGCGGTCGAGAGGTGGAAGGGAATTGAGTTTACTGAGGAGGGTGGAACGCTTTTGAGAGGTGGAAGGAAATTGAATTTACTGAGGAGGGTGGAACGCTGTTCTAAGGTGGAAAGGAATTGAATTTACTGAGTAGGGTGGAACGCTGTTCAGAGGTGGAAAGGAATTGAATTTACTGAGGAGGGTGGAACGTGGTTGAGGGTTGAAAAGGGATTGAATTTACTGAGAAGGGTGGAACGCTGTTCAGAGCTGGAAGGGAATTGAATTTACTGAGGAGGGTGGAACGCTGTTGAAAGGTGGAAGGGAATTGAATTTACTGAGGAGGGTGGAACACTGTTGAGAGGTGGAAGGGAATTGAATTTACTGAGGAGGGTGGAACGCTGTTGAGAGGTGGAAGGGAATTGAATTTATTGAGGAGGGTGGAACGCTGTTGAGAGGTGAAAATGAATTGAATTTTCTGAGGAGGGTGGAACGCTGTTGAGGGGTGGAAGTGAACTGAATTTACTGAGGAGGGTGGAACGCTGTTGAGAGGTGAAAAGGGATTGAATTTACTGAGAAGGGTGGAACGCTGTTCAGAGGTGGAAGGAAATTGAATTTACTGAGGAGGGTGGAACGCTGTTGAGAGGTGAAAATGAATGGAATTTTCTGAGGAGGGTGGAACGTTGTTGAGGGGTGGAAGGGATTTGAATTTACTGAGGAGGGTGGAATGCTGTTCAGAGGTGGAAGGGAATTGAATTTACTGAGGAGGGTGGTACGCTGTTGAGAGGTGAAAAGTGAATTGAATTTACTGAGGAGGGTGGAACGCTGCTGAGAGGTGGAAGGGATTTGAATTTACTGAGGAGGGTGGAATGCTGTGCAGAGGTGAAAATGAATCGAATTTTCTGAGGAGGGTGGAACGCTGTTGAGGGGTGGAAGGGAACTGAATTTACGGAGGAGGGTGGAACGCAGTTGAGAGGTGGAAGGGAATTGAATTTACTGAGGGTTGAAAAGGGAACTGAAGTTACTGAGGTGTTTGGAACGCTGTTGAGAGATGAAAGGGAATTGAATTTACTGAGGAGGGTGGAACGCTGTTGAGAGGTGAAAAGAGATTGAATTTACTGAGGAAAGTGGAACGCTGTTGAAAGGTGGAAAGGAATTGAATTTACTGAGGAGGGTGAAATGCTGTTGAAAGGTGGAAAGGAATTGAATTTACTGAGGAGTTTGGAACGCTTTTGAGAGATGAAAGGGAATTGAATTTACTGAGGAGGGTGGTACGCTGTTGAGAGGTGAAAAGGGAATTGAATTTACTGAGGAGGACGGAATGCTGTTGAGCGGTGAAAAGGGATTGAATTTATTGAGGAGGGTGGAACGCTGTTCATGGGTGGAAGGGAATTGAATTTACGGAGGAGGGTGGAACGCTTTTGAGTGGTGGAAGGGAATTGAATTTACTGAGGAGGGTGGAACGCTGTTCTAAGGTGGAAAGGAATTGAATCTACTGAGTAGGGTGGAACGCTGTTCAGAGGTGGAAAGGAATTGAATTTACTGAGGAGGGTGGAACGTGGTTGAGGGTTGAAAAGGGATTGAATTTACTGAGAAGGGTGGAACGCTGTTCAGAGCTAGAAGGGAATTGAATTTACTGAGGAGGGTGGAACGCTGTTGAGAGGTGAAAAGGGAATTGAATTTACTGAGGAGGGTGGGACACTGTTGAGAGGTTAAAATGAATTGAATTTACTGAGTGGGGTGGAACGCTGTTCAGAGGTGGAAGGGAATTGAATTTACTGAGGAGGGTGAAATGCTGTTGAAAGGTGGAAAGGATTTGAATTTACTGAGGAATTTGGAACGCTGTTGAGAGATGAAAGGGTATTGAATTTACTGAGGAGGGTGGTACGCTGTTGAGAGGTGAAAAGGAATTGAATTTACTGAGGAGGGTGGAACGCTGTTGAGAGGTGAAAAGTGAATTTAATTTATTGAAGAGGGTGGAACGCTGTTGAGAGGTGGAAGGGAATTGAATTTACTGAGGAGGGTGAAACGCTGTTGAAAGGTGAAAAGGAATTGAATTTACTGAGGAGGGCGGAACGCTGTTCGAGGTGGAAAGGAATTGAATTTACTGAGGAGGGTGGAACGCTGTTGAGGGGTGGAAGGGAACTGAATTTACTGAGGAGAGTGGAATGCGGTTGAGAGGTCGAAAGGTATTGAATTTACTGAGGAGGGTGGAACGCTGTTGAGAGGTGAAAAGGAATTGAATTTAATGAGGAGGGTGGAACGCTGTTCAGAGGTGAAAAGGAATTGAATTTAATGAGGAGAGTGGAACGCTGTTCAGAGGTAAAAAGGAATTGAATTTAATGAGGAGGGTGGAACGCTGTTCAGAGTTCGAAGGGAATTGAATTTACTGAGCAGGGTGGAACACTTTTGAGAGGTGAAAAGGGAATTGAATTTACTGAGAAGGGTGGAACGCAGTTGAGAGGTGGAAGGGAATTGAATTTACTGAGGAGGGTGAAATGCTGTTGAGTGGTGAAAAGGAATTGAATTTACTGAGAAGTGTGGAACGCAGTTGAGAGCTTAAAAGGAATTGAATTTACTGAGGAGGGTGGAACGCTGTTGAGGGGTGGAAGGGAATTGAATTTACTGAGGAGGGTGGAACGCTGTTGAGAGGTGAAAAGGGATTGAATTTACTGAGGAGGGTGGAACGCTGTTCAGAGGTGGAAGGGAATTGAATTTACTGAGGAGGGTGGAACGTTGTTGAGAGGTGGAAGGGAATTGAATTTACTGAGGAGGGTGGAACGCTGTTGAGAGGTGAAAAGGGATTGAATTTACTGAGGAGGGTGGAACGCTGTTGAGTGGTGAAAAGGAATTGAATTTACTGAGGAGGGTGGAACGCAGTTGAGAGGTGGAAGGGAATTGAATTTACTGAGGAGGGTGGAACGCTGTTGAGTGGTGAAAAGGAATTGAATTTACTGAGAAGGGTGGAATGCTGTTGAGAGCTTAAAAGGAATTGAATTTACTGAGGAGGGTGGAACGCTGTTGAGAGCTTAAAAGGAATTGAATTTACTGAGGAGGGTGGAACGCTGTTGAGAGCTTAAAAGGAATTGAATTTACTGAGGAGGGTGGAACGCTGTTGAGAGCTTAAAAGGAATTGAATTTACTGAGGAGGGTGGAACGCTGTTGAGAGGTGAAAATGGATTGAATTTACTGAGGAGTGTGGAACGCTGTTGAGAGGTGGAAGGGAATTGAATTTACTGAGGAGGGTGGAACGTTGTTGAGAGGTGGAAGGGAATTGAATTTACTGAGGAGGGTGGAACGTTGTTCTGAGGTGGAAGGGAACTGAATTTACTGAGGAGGGTGGAACGCTGTTGAGAGCTTAAAAGGAATTGAATTTACGGAGGAGGGTGGAACGCTATTCAAGGTGGAAAGGAATTGAATTTACTGTGGAGAGTGGAACTCTGTTGAGAGGTGGAAGGGAACTGAATTTACTGAGGAGGGTGGAACGCTGTTGAGAGGTGGAAGGGAATTGAATTTACTGAGGAGGGTGGAACGCTATTCGAGGTGGAAAGGAATTGAATTTACTGAGGAGGGTGGAATGCTGTTGAGAGGTGAAAAGGAATTGAATTTACTGAGGAGGGTGGAACGCAGTTGAGAGGTGGAAGGGAATTGAATTTACTGAGGAGGGTGGAACGCTGTTGAGTGGTGAAAAGGAATTGAATTTACTGAGAAGGGTGGAATGCTGTTGAGAGCTTAAAAGGAATTGAATTTACTGAGGAGGGTGGAACGCTGTTGAGTGGTGAAAAGGAATTGAATTTACTGAGAAGGGTGGAACGCTGTTGAGAGCTTAAAAGGAATTGAATTTACTGAGGAGGGTGGAACGCTGTTGAGAGCTTAAAAGGAATTGAATTTACTGAGGAGGGTGGAACGCTGTTGAGAGGTGAAAATGGATTGAATTTACTGAGGAGTGTGGAACACTGTTGAGAGGTGGAAGGGAATTGAATTTACTGAGGAGGGTGGAACGTTGTTGAGAGGTGGAAGGGAATTGAATTTACTGAGGAGGGTGGAACGTTGTTCTGAGGTGGAAGGGAACTGAATTTACTGAGGAGGGTGGAACGCTGTTGAGAGCTTAAAAGGAATTGAATTTACGGAGGAGGGTGGAACGCTATTCGAGGTGGAAAGGAATTGAATTTACTGTGGAGAGTGGAACTCTGTTGAGAGGTGGAAGGGAACTGAATTTACTGAGGAGGGTGGAACGCTGTTGAGAGGTGGAAGGGAATTGAATTTACTGAGGAGGGTGGAACGCTATTCGAGGTGGAAAGGAATTGAATTTACTGAGGAGGGTGGAACGCTGTTGAGAGGTGAAAAGGGATTGAATTTACTGAGGTGGGTGGAACGCTGTTGAGAGGTGGAAAGGAATTGAATTTACTGAGGAGGGTGGAATGCTGTTGAGAGGTGAAAAGACCAGGTGGTTGCAGTGTCAGGAATGAAATCACTTGGCACTCGTTATGGATGCCCATGTACCAACTCAGCTGTAGGTTCTCCTTGGAACTGCTCTGAGCCTCTGAAGTATCATTGGGAGCCGATCATGCCAACACTCGTCAGTTCGGACAGCCCTCAGAGCAGCCTTTAAGGAGTGGTGAAACCGCTCACATAGGCTATTGGACTGCGGGTGATACACCGTGGTGCGACGTAGCCTAATGCTGCAGTTCTGGGCCTTCACAGCCCAGAGGTCTGAAATGAATTGGAGATTGTGGTCAGAGAAATATTAGATTGGATGCCAAACCAAGAGCCCAGGTGCTGATGAACACCTAAGCAAACCTAACCAGCTGTTGGTAAGGTCCACCATGGTAAGAAGGTGTGTGAAACTGTGGGAGGGAGGAATAGGACCAACAAGGTCCTCATTGATATTGTCAATCCATCACTCAGGGACCTCAAGAGATGCCAGTGGCACCTGAACATGACATTAATTTTTGCCTGCTGCCACGCCACACAAGCTGCAGTCTGATCACGCAGGTCCTTTCTAAGGACGTTGCAAACAAACTTCAGTGCAACCATTTTCTGTGAGGCCTTCTGGCCTGGATGTGAGAGGCCATGTATGGAGTTGAAAACAGTCCATCTCCAGTTTGTGGACGCGATGGTGTGAGGGTAACAGGTTGAGACATTGCGCGGGAGAAAAACCCCAGCTTCCCAAACTTAATGTCAGCCAGCTGCAGGCTGGGACTGCTATTCGGTCATGAGAGGCAATCAGCCACAGCATTGTTTTTCCCCTTGATACGTTGTATATCCCTTGTGGACTCAGATAGGTAGGTCAGGTGGTGGTGCTGCAGACCATGGGCCTGATATTTTGGCCATCGCATGCACCAGGGGTTTCTGGTCAACACAGACTGTGAAATGGCGACCCTCCGGAAGAAAACTAAAATGGCGGAGAGCCACATAGAGACCAAGAAGTTCATGGTCAAACGTGCTGTACTTTCTTTCAGGCGGATGGAGCTGCCGGCTGAAGAAGGCGAGAAGCTGCCACATGCTTCTGACCGGCTATTCATGCACAGCACCCACTTAAATACACTTATCCCTTCTGTCTGCAGAATATACACTCGCCTCCATTCTCTGTGCATTTGTGTGTCTATCCAAGAAGCTTTTCAATGGATCTCGGTCTCATATTTGTCACTCTACCACCCCTGGCAGCACATTCTACTCATCCATTATTCTCTGAATTCCCTTGGAACTTACCAGTCTTCAACTTAAATGATGTCATCTAGACTTGGGAAAAAGTCTATCCATTCTATGCCTCTCATAATGTCATGAACATCCATTCTGTCTCCTCTCAGCTTCCACCAATACAGAGAGAGAAAAAGCAGTTATCCAACCTCTTTTCTAGCACATCCTTCTAAACCAGGCAGTCCCTAGTAAACATCTTCTGCAACTTCTTCCACCACATCCTTCCTATAATGGAATGACCAGAAATGAATGCAAAGCTCCAGATGCAGCTTGACCAGAGTTTTATAAAGCTGTAGGAGAACTTGCCATCAGAATGATTGTACCTTTCTTATTTTTGAGTTCTACCTATTTAAACTCAATGGATAAGCCCTCCATTATTTCCCCCCGAGTAAAGCTGTGATATTGTCCCATCCCCGCCACACCCCTTTTTACCTCCCTCTCTCTCTTTCCTAAAACATTGAAATTTTGCGACTTTAAGTATCCATTCCTGCTCCTCTCTCAACCAAATCTCTCCAATGGCTATAGTTCCATATATTGATCCATGCTCAAAGTTTATCACCTTTACTCCTAGTATCAAAATAAAAACACTTCAACCAGTCCATCCCATCTTGTCTATTACCCTGTCTTTACAGATACACCAAGCATGACATTAACCTTCCTCTTAATCCCTCCACTTTCTCACCTGATGTTATGATGTTATGTGTTATCCCTCCTGCCTTGCCTGAAGTGACCTGATTTCTCTCCTCCTACAGAAGTCACACAAACCGAAGCATCATACTCGAACACAGCGCTCACAGCTCAAACACGCCTACTCAGAAAAATGGCTGCTCCACTGGTGCCTGGTTCTCTTTGATAACTAGAAAACAAATTTTAAAATGCTGCTGACTTCACCACTCTGCTGAAGCTGGAAGCAGAAGTTCTTAATTGGCCACTGATGATCCAACTTGCTATGTTCTGATATCCGCAGAGTTTACAAATGTAGATTAATCCTGTCCCTACAATCCTTTCCCATAACATCCCTACCAATGTCATTAGATTCCCCAGCCTGTGAATCACCTGGCTTATCCCTGTTACACTTCCTGAACAGAGGTGCAGTATTTGATGTAACTTACCTAGCTTCATAATTTACCTGGCTAATTCTTGTTACAATTCCTGAACAGAGGATTGCCAGAGAGTCGTGAATCTGTGGAATTCATTGCCACAGGCAGCTGTGGAGGTCAAGTCTTCATGTATATTTAAGGCAGAGCTTGATAGATTCTTGATTAGTCAGGGCATGAGAGGATACGGGGAGATGGAAGGAGACTGGGGCTGAGAGTGAAAATGGATCAGCCATGATAGAACGCAAACAGACTCAATGGGCCAAATGGCCTAATTCTGCTCCTATATTTTATGGTCTTATGGTCTTCAAATCCATTTAAAATAATTTTGAGCATTAAAACAACAGCATGAATGTTATAAAGAAACTAAGTTAATATGTGGACAGATCGGAACTTTAGTTGAGATACCTTCAGTTTCACCTCCCCGTTGCCTAGATGCAGTCGGAAGCCGGCTGCCTGGCTGCTGTCATCTCCTATAGATATGAAATGCTGCAGATCCATCCTTTCTGTGTACTGGAAAAATAACAAACAGAACAAACAGTTATAAAGATGCAGTAACAAATTCATAATAAAGTCATTATTGTAATCCAGCCTGAAACTAAGTGTGACAATTACTCTAGGCTTCAGTTCCTTTCTTTTTGCTTTTGATTTCAAATTTTCTGTTGATAGAATGAAAAATGTGAATTTCACATTAATTACTTCTGAAGTGTAGTGGAAGGAATAGGGGAAAGCACAATAGGAAGGAATAGGTGTACCTATTGTGTTTTCCCCTATTCCTTCTTCACCTTTCCTGCCTATCCCCTCCCTGCTTCCCCTCCCCCACCCCTTTATCTTTCCCCTTACTGGTTTTTCACCTGGAACCTACCAGCCTTCTCCTTCCTACCCTCCCCCCACCTTCTTTATAGGGCCTCTGCCCCTTCCCTCTACAGTCCTGACGAAGGGTTCTGGCCCAAAACGTTGACTGATCTTTTCCACGGATGCTGCCCAACCTGCTGAGTTCCTCCAGCGTGTTGTGAGTGTTGCATATTTACTAGATAGCCCCTCTACATCTTATTCCAAATCATTTGTATATCACAAGCAACTAAGATCCCAGCACAGATTCCTAAAGAATACTACTTGTCATGGGCCCCCAGTCAGTAAATGTCCCTGCTTCAAAACATTCTCTTCTATATGGCCTGTTTTGAACCCAATCCACCATGTTGTTCTGTATCCCATGATCTTTTTGATTAGCCTAACAGGAGGGACTTTGTCAAATGCCTAACTAAAGTCCATATAGACAACATCCACTGCCCTACTTTCAACAATAACTTCCTCAAAAAACTCAATCAAATTTGTAAGGCTGACCTGCCCCACACAAAGCCATGCTATCACAAATGAACCCTGCTTAGGCAATTGCGAGTAAATCTCATACATAAAAATCACTTTCACTACCACTGATGTAGTAGTGAAAACAGGTCAATAATTTATTGGATTAACTTTGTTGCCCTTCTTAAACAGAAGAACTCCATTTCTCTGTGACCAATATGTCAGCCAACATAGTTGCATGGAAACTGCCAGAGTTTTGGGGGCAAAATGCCGTCATGTGGTTTGCACAAGCTGAGGCTCAGATTGCTCTGTGAGAAATCTCTGCCAAAAACACCAAATGTTTCTATGTGGTGGTGTTGCTCAGTAGTTCCATGGCTGAGAGAGTGGTGAGTCTACTGGAACACCCGTCTGAACACAATAACCACCAACTGGTGAAAACTCACCTTTCACAGACCTTTGGACTATCAGATTCTGAGCACATCAATCAGTTGCTCTCCTTACCCAGTCTCAGCAACAGTAAACCTTCAGAGCCAATGGACCACATGCTGTCTCTCCTGGGCAATCGCCATCCTTGTTTTATTTTTAAAATAACTCTTCATACAGCAAATGCCTGATCAAGTTCACATAGCCCTTGCTAATGCATACATGAAGGACTATAGGGAGCTTGCTAAAATAGCTGGTAGTCTACACTCAGCCAGGCAGCAGTGTATCATCCGTCCTTTCTCTACCTCGATAAGCCTGATCAACAAGGCCCCCAGCTCGATGCAGATTTCCTGTGTGCCCAAGGACAAAGTTAATCTTAAGAAGTGCCAGCTTGTGGATGTGAACGATTTTGGGTCGTTACCCTGCTCCCTCAGTAACTTCCCCACAACGCATACACCACCGCATATGAGTTTACTCATCTGCTGGGAGAATTCCCAAACCTCACCAGCCCACATTCTCCACTACAGTTGCAAAACATGGGGTCAAGCACCACATTTCCACAACTGGCCCACCAGTCCATGCCCATGAAAGGCTGGCAACTGCGAAGGCTGAGTTTGCCAACATGGAGAGACTCGACATTGTATGCCAGTCAAATAGCCTCTGGGCTTCACCCCTCCATATGGTCCTAAGTCCAACGGTGATTGCTGCCCACCTAATGATTACTGATGCCTTAACAAGGCCACCATCCCCGATGGTTGCCCGGTCCCACACATTCAACACCTTTTGGCACGTTTAGCCAGAAAGTTAATTTTTTCCAAAGTTGATCTAGTTAGAGGCTACTTGTTGCCAATGTGTCCAAATCCAAACACAAATTTAAATTTCTGCACACTTTTCAAGCACTTAAGCCAACACGAGTTCATAATTAACCCTGGCAGGAGGAGAAGATGGCGGCGCGCCTGCGCCCCTCCGGTGAAAAATGATGTCGTATCTGTTGAATAGGGGTCGTGGACAATTCTGATTTGATGGAGAATGGACATGAAAGCACAGAGGAACATCTGGAGAAATTTCTGAAACACCCGTTTGCTGCTGTCGTTGCTGTGTGGTCGGGAATCTTTTGAAGGGTAGGCCTAAAAATCCCCGGCCTTGCCTGCTTTTGGCGACTGAGAAGGAGGTCAAATCGTTCGGACAGAGATGGCGCTCAGTACTTGGTGTCGGAGAGCTGATCAGAGCTCCAAGTTTTTGGAGTCCGATTGTGGTCAGCATGGCAGGGAGAGTTCTTCTTCCTTCTCCCGTCTGCGTGAGATGTGGGACTTTTGAGAGACTTTGAACTTTTACTGTGCTCATGGACTTCTTCATCAAGTTATGGTATTGTTGCACTGTTGTAACTATATGTTATAATTACGTGATTTTGTCAGTTTTTTCAGTCTTGGTCTGTCCTGTGTTTTGTGATATCACACCAGAGGAAATATGCATCATTTCTTAATGCATGCATTACTAAATGACAATAAAAGAGGACTACGTGTCTTCATAATCTAAATGCTAGTTTGGGCTGTCAATCATTCCCTTCCTTGGCCATCAGATCTTCGTGGAAGGTGCAAAAACCCTGCCAAAGGTAACTGCTATTATGGACTTCCCACCTCTCCAAACTAATAAAGAACTACAGGAGTTTTGAGACAGGTGAATTTCTATCACCGCTTCATTCCGTAAGCTGCTGAATTTATGCTTCCCCTGTATAGCGCACTTAAAGGCAATAACTCCAGTTACATGCTTGACTGGTCAGCGGACATGACCAGGGTATTTGATGATAGCTCTTTCCAACACGACCCTACTGACACACCTGCTCCCCAATGCACCCAAGGACATTGCTACTGAAGCTTCAGACTGTGCTGTGGGTGCTGTGCACGAAGAGTTGGTCAGAGGTGTGTGGCAACCCCTCGCCTTCTTCAGCCGGCAGCTTCACACCCCCTGAAAGGAAGTACAGCACGTTTGACTGTGAGCTTCTCGGTCTCTATCTGGCTGTCTGGCATTTTTGTTTGCTTCTAGAAGTCACCATTTCACAGCATTCATTGACCACAAGCCCCTTGTGCACGCGATGGCCAAAATATCAGAATTTTTGTCTGCACGGCAACAATACCACCTGACTTAAATATCAGAGTTCACAAGGGATATACAACATATCAAGGGGTAAAATAATGTCACAGCCAATTGCCTCTCACAGTCAGCTGCTGAGGTCAGACACATAGGGATTGACTATGTTACTAACCCAGATGTCCAGGCTTAATGAACAGCAGTCCCAGGCCTGCAGTTGGCTGACATTAAATGTGGGAAGCTGTGGTTTCTCTCCTGTGTAATGTTTCAACTGGTTACCCTCACCCCCATCGTGCCCACAAACTGGAGATGGACTGCTTTCAACTCCGTACATGGGTTCTCTCATCCGGGCCAGAAGACCTCACAAACAGTGCGGTGCACTAAAGTTTGTTTGGCACAGCCTCAGAAAGGACGTGCGTGATTGGACTGCACACCTGTGTGGAGTACCAGCGGACAAAAATTAACCGTCATGTTCAGGAGCCATTGCCACTTTTGAGGTCCCTGAGCGACAGTTTGACCATGTCAATATGAACCTTGTTGGTCTCTTCCCAGCACGGCACCTTCCCCCCACCCCCAGTTTCGTGCACCTACTTACCACGGTGGACTGTATCACCAGCTGGCCAGAGGCTGTCCCTCTAGAATCGAAGACAGCTGCATACTCGGCTCGGGCGTCCATCAGCCCCTGGGTTGCTCGGATTGGCACCCCATCTGATATTTCCTCTGACTGGGGTACCCGGTTCATTTCAGACCTCTGAGCTGCGATGGCCCAGAACCTCTTTGTTAGGCTACATCGCACTACAGTGTATCGCCCGCAGTCCAATGGCCTGTGTGAATGGTTTCACCGCTCCTTAAAGGCTGCTCTGAGGGCTTCCCTGACCAACGAGTGCTGCATGATCATCTCCCATGGGTGCTGCTAGGGCTCAGAACAGATCCTAAAGAGAACCTGCAGTCGTCCGTGGCTGAGTGGTATATGGGCAGCTGTTACAAGTGCCAGGTGATTTCATTCCTGACTGGTTGGCAGTGTCCTACCCTCTCAGTAAACTCAATTCCTTTGCATCTATTCCTACCTCCCATCATGGCGTACAGCACCCTTGGGTTCCTGTTGGGCCAACATCATTTTGGGCCCCCTTACAATGGCCTGTACCACACTTTGGAATGGTGAGAAAAGCGTTTTTCGGTCGATCACCTTAAACCAGCCCACCAAGATTTGGAGAATTCCACTGCCATGGCCTAGCATTACAACATGACCATGAGTGTGTAAACACACCTCTGGATGAGTCAGAAGCACCTGCTGTTCCTCCACCAGTGGGACACAGGAACCAAGCTCCAGACAGGTTTACTGAATTCTGGGGGCGTGGGGGAGAGCCTGTGTATGGTAATGTAATTGGGATTAATGTACATAATTCACAACCAACACTGAAATGGGGTTTCACTTGAAGAGGCTGATCTGACATGATGATGTTTACATAAAAGGTTTTTCAGTGTGCTTTTGGTGTGTAGGTTTTGGAGTTCAATAAAATGTGTTTTGGGTTTCATTATAGATAAATGCCTCACTTTGTTTTATTTGCAAATATCTACAACCCCATCTGCATGTTCATAATTGTACCCTTCCATTCCACAAGTCGATAAGAATTGAATTGACTTTACTAACATGAGGAGCAAAAATCTTTACGTTACGTCTCTGTCTAAATGTTCAATTTATAGTAATTTTTAATAAATAGTATGTACAGCAGAACAGTCAATATAGCATAGAAATACAATTGTATCAGCATGAATTAATCAGTCTGATGCTCCAGTGGAAGAAGCTGTCCTGGAGCCTGTTAGTCCTGGCTTTTAAGCTGCGGTACTGTTTCAGCTGGAACAGTTTGTTGTTGGGGTGACTTGGGTCCCCAATAATCCTTTGGGCCCTTTTTACACACCTGCCTTTGTAAATGCTCTGAATAGTGGGAAGTTCACATCTATAGGTGAGCTGGGCTGTCTGCACCACTCTCTGCAGAGTCCTGTGATTGTGGGAAGTACAGTTCCCCTACCAGGAAGTGATGCAGCCAGTCAGGATGCTCTCAATTGTGCCCCTGTAGAAAGTTCTTAGCGTCTGGGGACTCATGCCAAACTTCTTCAACCGTCTGAGGTGAAAAGGGCGCTATCATGCTTTTCTCACGACACAGCCAGTATGTACAGACCGCTTGAGATCCTCGGTGATGTGTATGCTGAGGAACTTAAAGCTGTTCACCCTCTCAAACCCAGATCCATTAATGTCTATAGGATTAAACTGTCTCCATTCCTCCTGTAGTCCACCACCAGCTCCTTCATTTTTACGACATTGAGGGAGAGGTCGTTTTCTTGTCACCAATGTGTCAGGATTATGACTTATTCTCTGTAGGCTGCCTCATTATTATTTGAGATAAGGTCAATCAGTGTAGTATCATCAGCAAATTTAATTAGCAGATTGGAGCTGTGGGTGGAGACACAGTCATATGTATACGGAGAGAAAAGGAGAGGGCTCAGTACACAGCCATAAGACCATACTTATCCTTATCTATAGCTATCCTGAGAGATAAGGAGTTGTAACACAAAATGCTGGAAGAACTCAGCAGGCCAGGCAGCGTCTATGGAAAAAAACACAGCCGACATTTCATGCCAAAACCTTTCAGCAGGACTGGAGAAAAAGTGTTGAGGAGTAGATTTAAAAGGTGGGGTGGGGGGGAGAGAGAAACATCAGGTGACAGGTGAATCCTGGAGGGGGAGGGATGAAGTAAAGAGCTGGGAAGTTGATTGGTGAAAGAGACAGAAAGAAAGAAAAGTGGGGGAAGGAGCACCAGAGGGAGATGATGAGGAGATAAAGTGAGGGAGGGAAAAGGAGGTGGGGAATGGTGAAGGGTGCAATACTGGAAGTTTGATAAGTCAATGTTCATGCCATTAGGTTGGAGGCTACCCAGGTGGAATATAAGGTGTTGTTCCTCCAACCTGAGTGTAGCCTCATCACAACAGTGGAGGAAGCCATGGACGCACATATCAGAATGGGAATGGGAAGTAGAATTAACATTGGTGGCCACTAGGAGATCCCACTTGTTCTGGCGGACGGAGCGTAGATATTCAGCTAAGCAGTCTCCCAATCTATGTTGGGTCTCACCGATAAACTGGAGACCAAACCTAGGCTGGAGGAACCACATATTATATTCTGTTTGGCATGAACATTAATTTCTCAAACTTCCACTAATGCCCCTACCTGCCCCTTCCCCTTCACCATTTCCCATCCTTTTTTCCCTCTCTCACTTTATCACTTTGCCCATCCATCACCTCTCCCTGGTGCTCCTCGCCCCTTTTTCTTTCTTTGATGGCCTTCTGTCTCTTTCACCAATCAACTTCCCAGCTCTTTACTCCATCCCTCCCCCTCCAGGTTTCACCTATCACCTGGTGGTTCTCTCTCCCCCCCCACCATCCCACCTTTTAAGTCTACTGCTCAGCTTTTTTTTCTCCAGTCCTGACAAAGGGTTTTGGCCTGAAATGTCGACTGTATTTTTTTCCATAGATGCTGCCTGGCCTGGTGAGTTCTTCCAGCATTTTACGTGTGTCGCTCGGATTTCCAGCATCTGCAGATTTTCTCTTCTTTGAGATAAGGAGTTGTGGTTACAGTTCCATAAGACCATAAGGCATAGGAGCAGAATTAGGCCATTCAGTCCATCAGGTCTGCACCTCTATTTCATCATGGCTGATTCTGGACCCCACTGCCTGTTCTTGCACCTGTTTAAATTTCATTCCACCGTCATGTCTGCTGTGGTGGAATTGTACACCAGGCGTCAGGGCAAAACAAAACATCTCCTCTGAACTTTCCCTCTTTTACTTTAAAAGTGTCAAGTTTGGCCAACCTATCCGGAAAACTTGTACTCGAATTCAAACAGTATCCTGGTGAACTTAGTCTGCACCATCTCCGAAGCCTTCTTGGTAACCAGAGAAGCAAAGTGAGGGAGTCCAACCAAATATGTTGAAATAGTAAAATTAAGAGATGGATTAAGGTTTCAGTAGCAGATCTGCTGACCACAGACAAGGAATATTTCCATTGGCTGTGTTGACCTCTCTGGTGCAGTCAATCCAATGTGGCAGAGGTCTATATGATTTAAAAAGAAGGTATGTCTGGCAAATTAGCAATGCTTCAATACCTTAGGTGATAATTATCAGCTAACAATAAAAAAGTCAATTGTAGATGCTGGTAATCTGAAAATAAGGACTGAAAAGGAGAAGGAAGTCTGAGAATCGGAGCAGGAGTGCGGAGGAAGCCGTTTTGAATTTTTCGGGTTTTTTTCATCGGCGTTCAGAGAAGTGGGACTGCGCAGGCGTGTGACATCGGGCAGTGAAGCCCGGAATATTTAAAAGGAACAGAGCCTTATACAATGGGCAGCGTAGTTTGCGGGTTGCGGATTGAGCCGGGAGCAGAGTGGAGGCTTAACAGGCTTAGGTGGAAACCGCCAAGGCGAGGAAGGTTTGGTATTCATTTTCTGTTGTTATTTGAGGAGAGGGGCAGTATGAGTGTGAGGGCAGTTTGTTGTTCTCAGTGTCGGATGTGGGAGGCCCTGGAGTCTCCCAGCCTCCCGGACGTCCACATCTGCGCCAGGTGCGCCGAGCTGCAGCTCCTAAGGGACCGCGTTAGGGAACTGGAGCTGCAGCTCGATGACCTTCACCTGGTCAGGGAGAGTGAGGAGTTGATAGAGAGGAGTTACAGGCAGGTGGTCACACCGGGGCCACGGGAGGCAGACAAGTGGGTCACGGTTAGGAGGGGGAATAGGAAGAATCAGGTAATAGAGAGTACCCCAGCCACTGTGCCCCTTGACAATAAGTACTCCTGTTTGAGTACTGTTGGGGGCAGAGGGGACAGCTTACCTGGGGGAAGCAACAGTGGCCGTGCCTCCAGCACAGAGTCCAGCCCTGTAGCTCAGAAGGGTAGGGAAAGGAAGAGGAGGGCAGTAGTAATAGGGGACTCAATAGTTAGGGGGTCAGATAGGCGATTCTGTGGACGCAGTCCGGAGACCTGGATGGTAGCTTGCCTCCCTGGTGCCAGGGTCCGAGATGTTTCTGATCGTGTCCAAGATATCCTGAAATGGGAAGGAGAGGAGCCAGAGGTCGTGGTACATATAGGTACCAATGACATAGGTTGGAAAAGGGGAGAGGTCCAGAAAGAAGAATGTAGAGAGTTAGGAAGGGAGTTGAGAAAAAGGACCGCAAAGGTAGTAATTTCGGGATTAATGCCTGTGCCACGCGACAGTGAGAGTAGGAATGCAATGAGGTGGAGGGGACAAGGAAGAAAAAGATAACCAAGTTGTTTGCTCCATTAAGGATAAACAGAGAGCAAGAGGTGGAGAGTTTCTTCAATGCATCTAATTTAATGCTAGGAGCATTGTAAGAAAGGTGGATGAGCTTAGAGCATGGACTGATACCTAGAAATATGATGTTGTAGCTATTAGTGAAACGTGGTTGCAGAAGGGGTGTGATTGGTAACTAAATATTCCTGGATTTCATTGCTTCAGGTGTGATAGAGTAGGAGGGGCAAGAGGGAGAGGTGTTGCATTGTTTGTCAGAGAAAATATAACAGCGGTGCTCTGGCAGGATAGATTAGAGGGCTCATCCAGGGACGCTATTTGGGTGGAATTGAGGAATGGGAAAGGTGTAGTAACACTTAGGGGGGTGTATTATAGACCACCAAATGGGGACCGAGAACTGGAGGAGCAAATTTCTAAGGAGATAGCAGATATTTGTAGTAAGCACAAGGTTGTGATTGTGGGAGATTTTTATTTTCCACACATAGACTGGGAAGCCCATTCTGTAAAATGGCTGGATGGTTTGGAGTTTGTCAAATGTGTGCAAGATAGTTTTTTGGAGCAATACATAGAGGTACCAACTAGAGAAGGGGCAGTGTTGGATCTCCTGTTAGGGAATGAGATAGGTCAGGTGACGGAGGTATGTGTTGGGGAGCACTTCGGGTCCAGTGATCACAATACCATTAGTTTCAGTGTAATCATGGGGAAGGATAGGACTGGACCTAGGATTGAGATTTATGATTGGAGAAAGGCTAACTTTGAGGAGATGCAAAAGGATTTAGGAGTGGATTGGGACAATTTGTTTGATGGGAAGGATGTAATAGAGAAATGGAGGTCATTTAAAGGTGAAATTTTGAGGGTACAGGATCTTTATGTTCCTGTTAGGTTGAAAGGAAAGGTTAAAAGTTTGAGAGAGCCATGCTCTTCAAGGGATATAGGAAACTTGGTTCGGAAAAAAAGACGGATCTACAATAAATATAGGCAGCTTGGAGTTAATGAGGTGCTTGAGGAATATAAAGAATGTAAAAAGAATCTTAAGAAAGAAATTAGAAAAGCTAAAGGAAGATATGAGCCTGCAAGTAAGGTGAAAATAAATCCAAAGGGTTTCTACAGTTATATTAATAGCAAAAGGATAATGAGGGATAAAATTGGTCCCTTAGAGAATCAGAGTGGACGGCTATGTGCGGAGCCAAAAGAGATGGGGGAGATTTTGAACAATTTCTTTTCGGTATTCACTAAGGAGAAGGATATCAAATTGTGTAAGGTAAAGGAAACAAGAAGGGTAGTTATGGAAAGTATGAGGATTAAAGAAGAGGAAGTACTGGCACTTTTAAGGAATATAAAAGTGGATAAGTCTCCGGGTCCAGACAAGATATTCCCTAGGACCTTGAGGGAAGTTAGTGTGGAAATAGTAGGGACTCTACAGAAATATTTCAAATGTCATTAGAAATGGGGATAGTGTAGGAGGATTAGCATATTTCTCATGTGGTTCCATTGTTTAAAAAGGGTTCTCAGAGTAAACCTAGCAATTATCGGCCTGTGAGTTTGACATCAGTGGTGGGTAAATTGATGGAAAGTATTCTTAGAGATGGTTATATAATTATCTGGATAGACAGGGCTGATTTGGAACAGTCAACACGGATTTGTGCGTGGAAGGTCATGTTTGACAAATCTTATTGAATTTTTGATGAGGTTACTAGGAAAGTTGACAAGGGTAAAGCGGTGGATGTTGCCTACATGGACTTCAGTAAGGCCTTTGACAAGGTTCCACACGGAAGGTTAGTTAGGAAGGTTCAATTGTTAGGCATTAATATTGAAGTAGTAAAATGGATTCAGCGGTGGCTGGATGGGAGATGCCAGAGAGTAGTGTTTGATAACTGTGTGTCAGATTGGAGGACGGTGTGTAGCGGTGTGCCTCAGGGATCTGTACTGGGTCCAATGTTGTTTGTCATATTTATTAATGATCTGGATGATGGGGTGGTAAATTGGATTAGTAAGTATGCAGATGATACTAAGATAGGTGGCATTGTGGATAATGAAGTAGGATTTCAAAGCTTGCAGAGAGATTCAGTTCAGTTAGAAGAGTGGGCTGAAAGATGGCAGGTGGAGTTTAATGCTGAAAAATGTGAGGTACTACATTTTGGTAGGACTAATCAAAATAGGACATACATGGTAAATGGTAGGGCATTGAAGAATGCTGTAGAACAGAGGGATCATAGGTGCATAGTTCCCTGAAGGTGGAATCTCACGTGGATAGGGTAGTGAAGAAAGCTTTTGGTATGCTGGCCTTTATTAATCAGAGCATTAAGTATAGGAGTTGGGATGTAATGTTGAAATTGTATAAGGCATTGGTAAGGCCAAATTTGGAGTATTGTGTACAGTTCTGGTCACCGAATTATAGAAAAGATGTCAATAAAATTGAGAGAGTACAGAGGAGACTTACTAAAATGTTGCCTGGGTTTCATCTCCTAAATTACGGAGAAAGCTTGAACAAGTTAGGTCTTTATTCTTTGGAGCGCAGAGGGTTGAGGGGGGACTTGATAGAGGTGTTTAAAATTATGAGGGGGATTGATAGAGTTGACGTGAATAGGCTTTTTCCATTGAGAATGGGGGAGATTCAAACAAGAGGACGTGAGTTGAGAGTTAAAGGGCAAAAGTTTGGGTGTAACATGAGGGAGAACTTCTTTACTCAGAGAGTGGTAGCTGTGTGGAACGAGCTTCCAGCCGAAGTGGTTGAGGCAGGTTCGATGTTGTCATTTAAAGTTAAATTGGATAGATATATGGACAGGAAAGGAATGGAGGGTTATGGGCCTAGGTGAGAGTAAGAGTTCAGCACGGACTAGAAGGGCCAAGATGGCCTGTTTCCACGCTGTAGTTGCTATATGTTTATATGGTTATAAAAAGCTGGAAATTCGCAAATCTTGTGGCATCTATAGAAATAGAAAATAGTTAACATTTTCAGTCAAAGTCCTTAAAGATTGGAACTGGAAATGAGATAACAGGTCAGAATGAAGTTGTAGAAAAGACAGGAGAGGGAAAGATTGGGAAAAAGGACTATCTGTGGTAAAGTGACCATGGAGCTATGTTGTTTAGGCCCAGTCAAATGGGTAATTGCATGGTAAGGGGGTTACAATACAGACGAAGTATAATATGCTGTAAATAGCAGGGCTAAATTCAGGCATAGCTGTCCAAGTGTGCTAATGGAGAGAGCCAAGGCTGATTCTCTAGTGAAAATCTATTATTGCCATATCTAGAAAAAACTGACAGAAACTGAAATTAATATTATGGAAAAATCACAGCGATTTAAAAGATAAACCAATAAAGTTAAGAGTTTTTATCCAGTTGCATCAGGTAGAGCAGGAGAGCTGAGGAGCCAGAAGGTTTGGAGAAGTTGTTTCTCATTGGCTGAATTGCCAATAGTGGAAGCTGGAGACAAGGTGGTTATTCTGAGAGTGGGACAGTGTGGGAGAGAAGAGCCAAGACTTTGGCTAGAGAGGTTTTGGTGAGGAAGTATGGCTGCAGCTCCCAATATTTCTGCATTAAAGAGTTGGAGCTGGAACTGGATGAACTCTGGATCATTCTGGGGGCTGAGAGAGTGGTAGATAAGACATATGGAGAGGTCGTCACACCCAAGGAATAAGGTGTCATTCAGAAAGGAGAAAGGGGTTAAACAGCTAGTGCAGAGAGCACTGTGGCCACCCCCTCAACAACTTGGTTCTTGTTTGGGGAGGGGGACCTAGCAGAGGAAAGTCAAAGTGGTCAGGTCTCTGGCCTTGAGTCTTGTTCTGCGGCTCAGTAGGGAAGTGGGGAGAAGAAGCTAGTCATGGTGAAAGGGGATTCATTAGTTAGGGATACAAAGAGGAGGTTTGGTGGACAACTAAAAAATTCATGGATGGTGTGCTGCCTCCTGGGTATCTGGGTCCGGGGTATCTCAAATGAGTCCTCAGCATTCTTAACTGGGAGGCTGAGCAGTCAGAGGTCAAGGTCCATGTAGGTACCAATGACATAGGTAAGAAGAGTGTCAAAGTTCTGCAAAGAGAGTACAGAAAATTAGGTGCTAAATTAAAGGACAGGATTTACAGGGTTGTAATCTCAGGATTATTACCAGTGCCACGTGCTAGCAAGACCAGAAATAGGAAGATCATACAGTTTATCTCATGGCTAAGGAGTTAGCATACAGAAGAGTCAGTTTGCTAAACTGGAAGGTTTGCTAGTGCTGCACAGGGGGATGGGAACCAGAGTGCCAGAACAGATATTGGAGAGGTTGTGGAGGCAGGTGTTGTTAAGACCTCAGACAAAGCCAGGAATCAAAAGGTTGAGCATGGTGCGACTATGTTCTGACCTGTGTATGTTTCAATGCTAGAAGTACTGCAGGAAAGGCAGATGAGGTCAGGGCAAGGATCAACATCTGGAATTATGATACTGTAGACTTGTTTGCCGAAGGGGCAGGATTGGCAGCTCAATATTCCAGGGTTCCATTGTTTTAGGTGAGACAGGGTGGGAGGGATTAAAGGGGGAGGAGTTGTGTAACTAGTCAGGGAAAATGTCACCGTAGTGCTCAGTCATAACAGCCTGTAGAAATTGTCTAGAAAACCATAGAAACATTACAGCACAGAAACAGGTCTTTTGGCCCTTCTTGGATGTGCCGAACCATTTTTATGCCTAGTCCCACTGACCTGTACCTGGACCATATCCCTCCATACATGTACCTGTCCAAGTTTTTCTTAAATGTTCAAAGTGAGCCCGCATTTACCACTTCATCTGGCAGCTCATTCCACACTCCCACCCAGTTTTCTGACCCCTGTAGCCTAGGGATGATTACCTCCCTGTAGCTCCTGTCTATCACAGAAGAAGCCCCCCCCCCAATGTTCCCTTTAAACGTTTCCCCCCTCACCCTTAACCCATGTCCTCTGGTTTTTTTCTCCCCTTGTCTCAGTGGAAAAAGCCAGCTTGCATTCACTCTGTCTATACCCATCATAATTTTATATACCTCTATCAAATCTCCCCTTATTCTTCTACGCTCCAGGGAATAAAGTCCTAACCTATTCAACCTTTCTCTGTAACTCAGTTTCTCAAGTCCCAGCAACATCCTTGTAAACCTTCTCTGCACCCTTTCAACCTTATTAATATCCTTCCTGTAATTTGGTGACCAAAACTGCACACAATACTCCAAATACAAACTCACCATAACATTCCAACTCCTATACTCAATACTTTGATTAATAAAGGCCAATATCCCAAAAGCTCTCTTTACAACCCTATCTACCTGTGATGCCACCTTTAGGGAATTTTGTATCTGTGTTCCCATATCCCTCTGTTCTATTGCACTCCTCAGTGCCCTACCATTTACATTGTATGTTCTACTTCCCTCTACAGTCCTGATGAAGGGTTCTGGCCAGAAACGTCGACTGATTGTTTCCACGGATGCTGCCTGACCAGCTGAGTTCCTCCAGCGTGTTGTGAGTGTTACGTTGTATGTTCTATCTTGGTTTGTCCTTCCAAAGTGCAAAATCTCACATTTGTCTGTATTAAGCTCCATCTGCCATTTTTCCGCCCATTTTTCCAGCTGGTCCAAATCCCTCTGCAAGCTTTGAAAACTTTCCTCACTGTCCACTACTCCTCCAATCATTGTATCATCGGCAAATTTGTTGATCCAATTTACCACATTATCATCCAGATCATTGATGCAGATGACAAATAACAATGGACCAGGCACTGATCCCTGTGGCACACCACTAGTCACAGGCCTCCACTCAGAGAAGCAATTTTCCACTACCACTCTCTGGCTTCTCCCATTGAGCCAATATCTAATCCAGTTTACTACCTCACCACGTATACCTAGCGACCGAATCTTCCTAACTAACCTCCCATGCGGGACCTTGTCAAAGGCCTTACTGAAGTCCATATAGACAACATCCACTGCCTTCCCTACATCCACTTTCCTGGTAACCTCCTTGAAAAACTCCAATAGATTGGTCAAATATGACCTACCACGCACAAAGCCATGTTGACTCTCCTTAATAAGTCCCTCTCTATCCAAATACTTGTAGACCCTCTCTCTTAGTATTCCTTCCAATAATTTACGTACTACCGATGTCAAACTTACCAGCCCATAATTTCCCGGATTACTTTTCGATCCTTTTTTAAACAACGGAACAACATGAGCTATCCTCCAATCCCCCGGCACTTCACCGGTGGATACCGACATTTTAAATATATCTGCCAGGACCCCTGCAATTTCAACACTAGTCTCCTTCAAGGTCCGAGGGAACACCCTGTCAGGTCCTGGGGATTTATCTACTCTGATTTGCCTCAAGATAGCAAGCACCACCTCCTCTTCAATTTGTATAGGTTCCATGACCTCACTACTTGTTTGCCTTATTTCTATTGCCAGGTGCACCGAGATGCAGCTCCTCAGAGACCGTGTCAGGGATCTGGGGCTGCAGGTTGATGACCTACTGCTTATTAGGGAAAGTGAAGAGGTGATAGACAGGAGCTACAGAGAGGTAATCATTCCAAGGCTACAGGGGTCAGAAAACTGGGTGACTGTCAGCAGAGGGAAGGGAAATGCCCGGATAGTGGAGACCACCCCTCTGGCTGTCCCCCTTAGCAACAGGTATCTTGTTCTGGATGCTGTTGAGGGGGATGACCTGACAGGGGATGCCCACGGTGACTGGGTCTCTGGCACTGAGCCTGATGCTGTTATGCAGGAGGGAAAGGGAGAAGAGGAATGCAGTAGTCATAGAGGATTCCATAGTC
Source organism: Mobula hypostoma (assembly GCF_963921235.1). Classification (NCBI taxonomy): domain Eukaryota; kingdom Metazoa; phylum Chordata; class Chondrichthyes; order Myliobatiformes; family Myliobatidae; genus Mobula; species Mobula hypostoma. The sequence continues at coordinate 71,971,116 of NC_086112.1, read as the reverse complement.
AGGGGAACGGACAGGAGATTCTATGAGCCTGACAGAGATACCTGCATGGTGTGTTGCCTCCCAGGTGCCAGGGTACGGGATGTCTCGGATCGGATCCTGAATATTCTGAAGGGGGAAGGTGAGCAGCCAGTTGTCTTGATACATGTTGGTACCAATGACATAGATAGGAGAAGGGAGGAGGTCCTGAAGAGAGATTTCCGGGAGTTAGGAAGGAAGCTGAGAAGCAGGACCTCCAGGGTAGTAATCTCGGGATTGCTACCTGTGCCACGTGCTAGCGAGGGCAAGAATAGTAGGATCAGGCAGATGAATGCATGGCTGAGAGACTGGTGCAGGGGGCAGGGCTTCAGATTCTTGGATCTCTTCTGGGGGAAGTATGACCTGTTCAAAATGGACAGGTTACACCTGAACCCGAAGGGGTCGGATATCCTGGCAGGAAGGTTTAATAGAGCTGTAGGGGAGGGTTTAAACTAATTTAGCAGGTGGATGGGAACTGGAATGATAGACTGGAGGAAGAGGAAAACAGAAATAAATCTAAGATAGTGAGTGATAGTGATAAATCTAAGATGTCAGGAAAGACAGGCAGGTGATGGGGCAAATTTGTAGCCATTGGGATGAGTTACAGTGCAATCAAAGCAAAAAGTATCAAATACTGGTCTTAAAGTGTTATAGTTAAATGCACGCAGCATAAGGAATAAGGTAGATGATCTTGTCGTACAGCTACAGATTAGCAGGTATGATATTGTGGCCATCCCTGAGACGTGGCTAAAGGATGCATGTCTCTGGGAGCTGAATGTCTAAGGATACACGGTGTATCGGAAGGATAGGAAGGTAGGCAGAGGGGGAGGCGTGGCTTCATTGGTAAGAAATGATATCAAATCATTAGAAAGAGGTGACATAGGATCGGAAGGTGCAGAATCTTTATGGGTTGAGCTAAGGAATAGCAGGGGTAAAAGGACCCTGATGGCAGTTATTTATAGGCCTCCAATCAGCTGCAGGGATGTGGACAACAAATTACAACAGGAAATAGAAAAGGCTTGTCAGAAGGGCAGTGTTATGATAATTGTGGGGGATTTTAACATGCCAGTGGATTGGGAAAATCAGGTTGGCACTGGATCTCAAGAGAGAGAATTTGTAGAATGTCTGCGAGATGGCTTTTTAGAACAGCTTGTTGTTGAGCCCACTAGGGGATCGACTGCACTGGATTGGGTATTGTGTAATGAACCGGAGGTGATTAGAGAGATTGAGGTGAAGGAACCCTTAGGAGGCAGTGATCATAACATGATTGAGTTCACTGTGAAATTAGAAAAAGAGAGGCTGAAATCTGATGTGTCGGTATTTCAGTGGAGTAAAGGAAATTACAGTGGCATGAGAGAGGAACTGGCCAAAGTTGACTGGAAAGGGACACTGGCGGGAAAGACAGCAGAGCAGCAGTGGCTGGAGTTTATGCGAAAAGTGAGGAATGTGCAAGACAGGTATATTCCAAAAAGGAAGAAATTTTCGAATAGAGAAAGGATGTAATCGTGGCTGACAAGAGAAGTCAAAGCCAAAGTTAAAACAAAGGAGAGGGCATGCAAGGAAGCAAAAATTAGTGGGAAGACAGAGGATTGGGAAGTTTTTAAAAGCTTACAAAAGGAAACTAAGAAGGTCATTAAGAGGGAAAAGATGAACTATGAAAGGAAGCTAGCAAATAATATCAAAGAGGATACTAAAGGATTTTTCAAGTATATGAAGAGTAAAAGACAGGTGAGAGTAGATATAGGACCGATAGAAAATGATGCTGGAGAAATTGGAATGGGAGATAAGGAGATAGCGGAGGAACTGAACAAGTATTTTGCATCAGTCTTCACCGAGGAAGACATCAGCAGTATACCAGACACTCAAGGGTGGCAGGGAAGAGAAGTGTGCGCAGTCACAATTACGACAGAGAAAATACTCAGGAAGCTGAAAAGCCTAAAGGTAGATAAATCTCCCGGACCAGATGGAATGCACCCTTGTGTTCAGAAGGAAGTAGCTGTGGAGATTGCGGAGGCATTAGCGATGATCTTTCAAAAGTCAATAGATTCTGGCATGGTTCCGGAGGACTGGAAGATTGCAAATGTCACTCCGCTATTTAAGAAGGGGGCAAGGAAACAAAAAGGAAATTATAGACCTGTTAGCTTGACATCGGTGGTTGGGAAGTTGTTGGAGTCAATTGTCAAGGATGAGGTTACAGAGTACCTGGAGGCATATGACAAGATAGGCAGAACTCAGCATGGAATTCTTAAAGGAAAATCCTGCCTGACAAACCTATTACAATTTTTTGAGGAAATTACAACTAGGCTAGACAAAAGAGATGCAGTGGATGTTGTATATTTGGATTTTCAGAAGGCCTTTGACAAGGTGCCACACATGAGACTACTTAACAAGATAAGAGCCCATGGAATTACCGGAGAGTTACATACGTGGATAGAGCGTTGGCTGATTGACAGGAAACAGAGAGTGGGAATAAATGGATCCTATTCTGGTTGGCTGCCGGTTACCAGTGGTGTTCCACAGGGGTCCGTGTTGGGGCCACTTCTTTTTACATTATACATCAACGATTTGGATTATGGAACAGATGGCTTTGTGGCTAAGTTTGCTGATGATATGAAGACAGGTGGTGGGGCCAGTAGTGCTGAGGAAACGGAGAGTCTGAGAGAGACTTGGATAGATTGGAAGAATGGGCAGAGAAGTGGCAAATGAAATACAATGTTGGAAAGTGTATGGTTATGCACTTTAGCAGAAGAAATAAATGGGCAGACTATTATTTAAATGGGGAGAGAATTCAAAGTTCTGAGATGCAACGGGACTTGGGAGTCCTCGTACAGGATACCCTTAAAGTTAACCTCCAGGTTGAGTCGGTGGTGAAGAAGGCAAATGCAATGTTGGCATTCATTCTAAAGGAATAGAGTATAGGAGCAGGGATGTGATGTTGAGGCTCTATAAGGCGCTGGTGAGACCTCACTTGGAGTACTGTGGGCAGTTTTGGTCTCCTTATTTAGGAAAGGATGTGCTGACATTGGAGACGGTACAGAGAAGATTCACTAGAATGATTCCGGGAATGAGAAGGTTAACATATGAGGAACGTTTGTTCGCTCTTGGACTGTATTCCTTGGAGTTTAGAAGAATGAGGGGGGACCTCATAGAAACATTTCAAATGTTGAAAGGCATGGACAGAGTGGATGTGGCAAAGTTGTTTCCCATGATGAAGGAGTCTAGTACGAGAGGGCATGACTTAAGGATTGAAGGGCACCCATTCAGAATAGAGATGTGAAGAAATTTTTTTAGCTAGAGGGTGGTGAATCTATGGAATTTGTTGCCACGGGCAGCAGTGGAGGCCAAGTCATTGGGTGTATTTAAGGCAGAGATTGATAGGTATCTGAGTAGCCAGGGCATCAAAGGTTATGGTGAGAAGGCAGGGGAGTGGGCCTAAATGGGAGAATGGTTCAGCTCATGATAAAATGGCGGAGCAGACTCGATGGACCAAATGGCCGACTTCTGCTCCTTTCTCTCATGGACTCCATGCCAGTTTCCTTAGTAAATACAGATGAAAAAAGCCTATTTAAGATCTCCCCCATTTCTTTTGGTTCCATATATAGCCGACCACTCTGATCTTCAAGAGGACCAATTTTATCCCTTACTATCCTTTTGCTCTTAATATACCTGTAGAAGCTCTTTGGATTATCCTTCACCTTGACTGCAAAGCAACCTCATGTCTTCTTTTAGCCCTCCTGATTTCTTTCTTAAGTATTTTTTGCACTTTTGATATTCCTCAAGCACCTTATTTGCTCCTTGTTTCCTATACATGTTGTACATCTCTCTCTTCTTCTTTATCAGGGTTCCAATATCCTTCGAGAACCAAGGTTCCTTATTCTTACTCACTTTGCCTTTAATCCTGACAGGAACATACAAACAACACACATAAAAGTTGCTGGTGAACGCAGCAGGTCAGGCAACATCTCTAGAAAGAGGTGCAGTCGACGTTTCAGGCCGAGACCCTTCGTCAGGACTAACTGAAGGAAGAGTGAGTAAGGGATTTGAAAGTTGGAGGGGGAGGGGGAGATCCAAAATGATAGGAGAAGACAGGAGGGGGAGGGATGGAGCCAAGAGCTAGACTGGTGATTGGCAAAAGGGATACGAGAGGATCATGGGACAGGAGGTCCGGGAAGAAAGACAAGGAGTGGGGGGGGGGGGACCCAGAGGATGGGCAAGGGGTATATTCAGAGGGACAGAGGGAGAAAAAGGAGAGTGAGAGAAAGAATGTGTGTATAAAAATAAGTAACAGATGGGGTACGAGGGGGAGGTGGGGCATTAGCGGAAGTTAGAGAAGTCGATGTTCATGCCATCAGGTTGGAGGCTACCCAGATGGAATATAAGGTATTGTTCCTCCAACCTGAGTGTGGCTTCATCTTTACAGTAGAGGAGGCCGTGGGTAGACATGTCAGAATGGGAATGGGATGTGGAATTAAAATGTGTGGCCACTGGGAGATCCTGCTTTCTCTGGCAGACAGAGCGTAGGTGTTCAGCAAAGCAGTCTCCCAGTCTGCGTCGGGTCTCGCCAATATATAAAAGGCCACATCGGGAGCACCGGACGCAGTACATCACCCCAGCCGACTCACAGGTGAAGTTTTGCCTCACCCGGAAGGACTGTTTGGGGCCCTGAATGGTGGTAAGGGAGGAAGTGTAAGGGCATGTGTAGCACTTGTTCCGCTTACACGGATAAGTGCCAGGAGGGAGATCAGTGGGGAGTGGGGACGAATGGACAAGGGAGTTGCGTAGGGAGCGATCCCTGCGGAATGCAGAGAGAGGCGGGGAGGGAAAGATGTGCTTAGTGGTGGGATCCCATTGGAGGTGGCGGAAGTTACGGAGAATAATATGTTGGATCCGGAGGCTGGTGGGGTGGTAGGTGAGGACCAGGGGAACCCTATTCCTAGTGGGGTGGCGGGAGGATGGAGTGAGAGCAGATGTACGTGAAATGGGGGAGGTGCATTTAAGAGCAGAGTTGATAGTGGAGGAAGGGAAGCCCCTTTCTTTAAAAAAGGAAGACATCTCCCTCGTCCTAGAATGAAAAGACTCATCCTGAGAGCAGATGCGGCGGAGACGGAGGAATTGCGAGAAGGGGATGGCGTTTTTGCAAGAGACAGGGTGAGAAGAGGAATAGTCCAGATAGCTGTGAGAGTCAGTAGGCTTATAGTAGACATCAGTGGATAAGCTGTCTCCAGAGACAGAGACAGAAAGATCTAGAAAGGGGAGGGAGGTGTCAGAAATAGACCAGGTAAACTTGAGGGCAGGGTGAAAGTTGGAGGCAAAGTTAATAAAGTCAACGAGCTCTGCATGCATGCAGGAAGCAGCGCCAATGCAGTCGTCGATGTAGCGAAGGAGAAGTGGGGGACAGATACCAGAATAGGCACAGAACATAGATTGTTCCACAAAGCCAACAAAAAGGCAGGCATAGCTAGGACCCATACATACAAACTCTGCACTCTCAAAATTTTTCGTTTGAAGGCATCCCACTTAACAATCACATCCTTGCCAGAGAACAATCTGTCCCAATCCACGCTTTTTAGATCTTTTCTCATTTCTTCAAATTTGGCCTTTTTCCAGTTTAGAACCTCAGCCCGAGGACCAGATATATCTTTATCCATGATCAAGTTGAAACTAATGGTGTTATGATCACTGGAACCAAAGCGTTCCCCTCCACACACTTCCGTCACCTGTCCTAACTCATTTTCTAATAGGAGATCTAATATTGTATCCCTTCTAGTTGGTACCTCTATATATTGATTTAGAAAACTTTCCTGAACACACTTTACAAACTCTAACCCGTCTAGACCTTTAACAGTATGGGAGTCCCAATCAATATGTGGAAAATTAAAATGCCCTACCACCACAGCTTTATGTTTCCTGCAGTTGTCTGCTATCTCTCTGCAGATTTGTTCCTCCAATTCTCACTGACTATTGGGTGGTCTATAATACAACCCCATTAATGTGGTCATACATTCCCTGTCTCTCAGCTCCACCCATATGGCCTCGGTAGACAAGCCCTCTAACCTGTCTTGCCTGAGCACTGCTGTAACATTTTCCCTGGCTAGCAATGCCACCCCGCGTGCCCCCCCCCCGACTCTTCGTCCCTCTGCCTCTATCATGTCTAAAACATCAGAACCCTGGAACATTAAGCTACCAGTCCTGCCCCTCCTGTAGCCAAGTTTCACTAATGGCTATAATGTCAAAATTCCATGTGTCAATCCACGCCCTCAGCTCATCAGTCTTCCCTACGATACCGCTCGCACTGAAATGGACACACTTCAGAAGATTATCACCACCACACACAACGCTTCCGTTTGTGACCTTGCATGAACTTTTAACATCATTTATTTTCACCCCTGCTCCACTATCTGCTTGGCACTCTGGTTCCCATCCCCAACCAAATCTAGTTTAAAGCCTCCCCAATAGCACTAACAAACTTCCCTGAAAGGATATTGGTCCCCCTGTAGTTCAGGTATAACCCGTCTCTCTTGTACAGGTCCTACCTGCCCCAGAAGAGGTCCCAATGATCCTGAAATCTGAAACCCTCCCCCCTACACCAGTTCCTCAGCCACGTGTTCATCCGCCAGAGCATCCTATTCCTACCCTCACTGGCACGTGGCACAGGTAGCAATCCTGAGATTACTGCCCTCGAGGTCCTGCTTTCTAACTTCCTACCAAGCTCTCTATACTTACTGTTCAGGTCTCCTTTCTGTTTCTTCCTTCGTCATTGGTACCGATGTGTACCACGACATCTGGCTGATCACCCTCCCACTTCAGAATGCTGTGCACGCGATCAGAGACAACCTTGACCCTGGCACCCAGGAGGCAACAAACCATCCTGGATTCTCTGTCACGACCACAGAACCTCCTGTCTGTGCCTCTAACTATCGAGTCCCCCATCACTACCTCTTCTTCCACCCTCCCTTCTGCACTGCAGACCCAGACTCGGTGCCAGAGATCCGGCTGCCACAGCTTGTCCCAGGTAAGTCATCCCCCCAACAGTATCCAATGTGGTATACTTGTTGTTGAGGGGAATGGCCACAGGGGAACCCTGCTCTGCCTGCCCTTTCCTCTTCCCTCACCTGACGGTAACCCAATTACCTGTCCTCTGCTCCTTTGGCGTAACTACCTCCCTGAAGCTACTATCTATAAACTTGCCATCCTCCCGAATGATCCAGGAGGCTAGTGAGGCTTTAGGAGTGGAACTGAGGAATAAGAAAGGTATGATCACATTAGTGGGGCTACATTATAGACCACCCAACAGTTCACGGGATTGAGAGGAACAAATGTAGAGATTGCAGACTGTTGCAAGAAACATAAGGTTGATATAGTAGGTGATTTTAACCTTTCCAATATTGACTAGGACTCCAATACTGGAAAAGGAGTTTGCCAAATAAGTTCAGGAAAGTTTCCTTAATCAGTACATAGAAGTCTAACGAGAGAGTGTGTGATTCTTGATTGCTTGTTAGGGAGTCAGATGGCAGGTGACAGAAGTGTCTGCAGGGGAACACCTTGCCTCTAGTGATCATAATGCCATTAGTTTCAAAGATCAAGAGAGCAAGGAGAAATGCAGTAGTTAAAGGGGATTCCACAGTGAGGGGAACAGACAAGAGATTCAACGAGCTGGACAAGGATTCCCGGATGGTGTGTTGCCTCCCTGGTGCCAGGGTACGGGATGTCTTAGATCGGGACCAGAGTACTCTGAGGAGAGACGGTGAGCAGCCAGAAGTCTTGGTACATGTTGGTACCAATGACATAGACAGAAAAAGAGAGGAGGTATTGAAGGAAAATTACTGGGAGCTAGGAAGAAAATTGAAAAGCTGGACCTCCAGAGTAATAATCTCAGGATTACTGCCTGAACCACGCGCTAATGATGGTAAGAATAGCAGAATTAAGCAGGTGAATGTGTGGCTAAGTAACTGGTGCAGGGGGCAGGGCTTCAAATTCTTGGATCATTGGGATTTATTTTGGGGGAGGTAAGACTTCTACAAAAACGATGGGTTACACCTGAACTCAAAGGGTACTAATATCCAGGTGGGATTGTTTAATATAGCTGTTAGGGAGGGTTTAAACTAAGTTGGCAGGGGGAAGGAAACCAGGGGGTTAGGGTCGAGGAAGAGGAAAATAGAAATAAGTCATAGATACCGTGCAGCAAAGATGATAAGAAGGACAGGCAGGTGAATAGACAGGATAATTTACTGTGCAATAGAAATATAGCAAATTCGGTAACAGATACTGATCTAAATTTACTGTACTTAAATGCATGCAGCATTAGAAATAAAGTGGATGACCTTGTTGTACAGCTACAGGTTAAAAGATATGACATTGTGGCCATCACTGAGTCATGGCTAAATGATGGATGTGACTGGGAGCTGAATGTCCAAGGATACACAGTGTATAGGAAAGATAGGAAGGTAGGTAAAGGGGGTGGAGTGGCCCTGATGGTAAGCAACGATATCAAATCACTAGAAAGAAGGGACATAGGATCAGAAGAGGTAGAATTCTTATGGGTCGAGTTAAGAAATGGCAAGGGTAAAAAGACACTAATAGTAGTTATATACAGGCCTCCAAACAGCAGCCGAGATGTGGACTACAAGTTACAGCTGGAAATAGAAAAAGCATGTCAGAAGGAAAATGTAAAGATAATTATGGGGGATTTTAATATGAAAGTGGATTGGGAAAGTCAGGAAGGTAATGGATCTCAGGAGCGGGAGTTTGTAGAATGCCTATGGGATGGCTTTTTGGAGCAGCTTGTCCAGAAGCCCACCAGGGGACTGGCTGTTTTGGATTGGGTGCTGTGTAATGAACCTGAGGTGATTAGGGAGCTGGAGGTAATGGAACCCCTTGATCATAATATGATTGAGTTCAGTTTCAAATTTGAAAAGGAGAAGCTGATATAAGGTGTATCAATATTTCAGTGGAACAAAGGATACAGTGGTATGAGAGAGAAACTAGCCCAAGCCGACTGGAAAAGTAAGCTAGATGGAGGTACGGTAGAGCAGAATTGGATGAAATTCCTACAAGAAATAAGGAAAGTGCAGGAAAAATATATTCCAAGAAAAAAGAAAATCATGAATGGAAAAATGGCACAAATGTGGCTAACGAGAGAGGTTAAGGCTAAAATAAAAGCAAAAGCGACAGGGTACAAGGAAGCAAAAATTAGTGGGAAAACTGAGGACTGGATGACTTCTAAAAACTTACAGAAGGAAACTAAGAAAGTCATTAGGAAAGAAAAGGTGAATTATGAAAGGAAGTTGGCAATTAACATAAAAAGGATACTAAGAGTTTTAAAACATATATAAAGAGTAAAAGAGTGACAAGGATAGATATAGGACGGATTGAAAATGATGCTGGAGAAATTATAATGGGTAACAAAGAGATGGCAGAGGAACTAAATGAGTATTTTGCATCAGTCTTCACAGTGGAAGACATTAGCAACATTACTTGATAGCCAGAAGTCTGAGGGAATAGAATTAGGTACAGTCAAGATAACTAGAGAGAAAGTGCTTGGGAAGCTAAGTGGACTAAGAATAGATAAGTCTCCCGGTCCAGATGAGGTGCACCCAAGGGTTCTGAAGGAGGTGGCTTTGGAGATTGTGGAGGCATTGGAAATGATCTTCCAGGAATCAATAGACTCTGGCATGGTTCCGGAGGACTGGAAGGTCGCAAATGTAGTTCCGCTGTTTAAGAAAGAAGGGAGGCAGCAAAAAGAAAATTACAGACCTATTAGTCTGACATCGGTGTTGGAAAGATATTGGAGTCGATCCTCAAGGACGAGGTTATGAAAAACCTCGAGGTGCATGACAAGATAGGCCCAAGCCAGCATGGTTTCATGAAGGGAAGATCCTGCCTCACTAACCTATCGGAATTTTTTGAGGTAATCTCAAATAAGATTGACAAGGGAGAGGCTGTGGATGTTGTGTATTTGGATTTTCAAAAGGCCTTTGATAAGGTGCTGCATAAGAGGCTGCTTAATAAGATGAGAGCCCATGGAATTACAGGAGAGATATTGGAATGGGTGGAGCATTGGCTGATAGGCAGAAAGCAAAGGGTAGGAATAAAGGGATCCTATTCTGAATGGTTGCTGGTTACCTGTGGTGTTCCACAGGGGTCAGTGTTGGGGCCGCTTCTTTTTACAATGTATATCGATGATTTAGATTATGAATTAAGTGGTTTTGTGGCTAAGTTTGCGGATGACACCAAAATAGGTGGAAGTGTTAGAATAGCAGGAAGAGTTGAAGAAATGGAAAGGTTGCAGAGAGACTTGGTCAGTTTAGGAGAGTGGGCAAAGAAATGGCAGATGAGATACAATGTTGAGAAATGTACGGTTGTACATTTTGGAAGAAGAAATAATCGGGCAGATTATTATTTAAATGGGGAGAAAATTCAAAAATCGGAAGTGCAAAGGGACTTGGGGGTCCTCGTGCAGGATACCCTAAAGGTTAACCACCAAGTTGGATCGGCGGTAAGGAAAGCGAATGCTATGTTGGCATTTGTTTCGAGAGGAATAGTGTATAAGAGTAAGGAGGTGTTGATGAGGCTCTATGGGGCATTAGCGAGACCTCATTTGGAATACTGTGTGCGGTTTTGGGCCCCCTATCTTAGAAAGGATGTACTGATGTTGGAGAAAGTTCAGAGAAGATTTACGAGGATGATTCCTGGAATGCAGAGACCCCAGTCCTGACAAAGGGTCTCAGCCCGAAACGTCAACTGTACCTCTTCCTAGAGATGCTGCCTGGACAGCTGCGTTCACCAGCAACTTTGATGTGTGTTGCTTGAATTTTCAGCATCTGCAGAATTCCTCGTGTTTAGGTTCATAGCAGGTATAGGCAGGAACATGCAAATGATTTACAAAAGTGTAAGAAAAGCAAGAGAAAACTAAAGTAAGAAATCAGGAGGGCTAAAAGAAAGCATGAGGTTGCCCAGCAGATAAGGTGAAGGAGAATCCTAAGGGATTCTATAGATATGTTAAGCATAAAAGGATTGCTAGGGACAAAATTGGTCCTCTGTAAGATCAGAATGGTAATCTGCGCACGAAGCCAAAAGAGATGGATTCTTAATGGATTTTTTGCTTCTGTATTTCCTCAGGAGATGGATACAGACTCTATAGAAGTGAGGCAAAACAGCAGTGAAGTCATGGACCCTATACAGATTACAGAGGAAAAGGTGTTTGCTGTCTTGAGGCAAATCAGGGTGGATAAGTCCCCAGGACCTGAAAGGAATCCCCTCAGATCCTGTGGGAGTTAAGTGCAGAAATTGCAGGGGCCCTAGCAGAGATATTTAAATCATCCTTAGCGACAGGTGAGGTATCAGAGGATTAGAGGACAGCCAATGTAGTTCCACTGTTTAAGAAAGGCTCTAAAAATAAAACAGGAAATTACAGGCTGGTAAGCCTGACATCAGTAGTGGGAATTTTTTTAGAAGGTGTTCTAAGAGACCAGTGTTTGGATGGACATGGACTGATTAAGGATAGTCAGCATGGATTTGTGTGTGGTAGCTTGTGCCTAACTAATCTAATAGAATTTTTCAAGGAAGTTACGAGGAAAGTTGATAAAGGATAAGTCAGTGGGTGTTGTCTACATGAATTTTAGTAAGATTTTGACAAGGCACCCAAGAGTATTAATAGCATTCAATAACATTAAAGAAGATACCAAAAATTTCTTCAGATCCATAAAGTGCAAAAGTGAAGTGAGAGTGGATATCGAACTACTAGAAAATGATGCTGGAGTGGTAGTAATGGGGGACAACAAAATGGCAGATGAACTGAATAAGTATTTTGCATCACTCTTCACTGTGAGTGACACTAGCAGGTGTTCCTGTGGAAGTTCCAGCTGTCAGCGGTCGTGAAGTGTGTGAAAATTCTGAAGGTAGATAAGTCACCTGTATCAGATGGTGTACAGCCCAGAATTCTGAAAGTGGTGGCTGCAGAGATTGTGGAAGCATTAGTAACTATCTTTCAAGAATCACTAGATTCTGGAATGGTTCCAGAAGACTGGAAAATTGCAAATGACACTCCACTCTTCAAGAAGAGAGAGAGAGGCAGAAGAAAGGAAACTATAGGCCAATTAGCCTGATCTCAGTAGGTGGGAAGATGTTGGAGTCCATAAGACCATAAGACAAAGGAGCAGAAGTCAGCCATTCAGTCCATCGAGTCTGCTCCGCCATTTTATCATGAGCTGATCCATTCTCCCATTTAGTCCCACTCCCCTGCCCTCTCACCATAACCTTTGATGCCCTGGCTACTCAGATACATATCAATTGCTGCCTTAAATACACCCAGTGACTTGGCCTCCACTGCCACCCGTGGCAACAAATTCCATAGATTTACCACCCTCTGGCTAAATTGTTAATTGTTAAAGATGAGGTCTCGGGGTACTTGAAGGCACATGATAAAATAGGCAGTTGTCAGCATGGTTTCCTCAAGGGTAAATCTTGCCTAACAAATCTGCTGAAATTCTTTGAAGAAATAACAAGCAGGATCGACAAAGAAGAATCGGTTGATGTTGTGTACTTGGATTTTCAGAAGGGCTTTGACAAGGTGCCAAACATGAGGCTGCTTAACAAGCTATGAGCCCATGGTATTACAGGAAATATCCTAGCATGGCTAAAGCAGTGGCTGATTAGCAGGAGGCAGAGTGGGAATAAAGAGAGCCTTTTCTGGCTGGCTGCCGGTGACTAGTGGTTTTCCACAGGGTCTGTGTTGGGACTGGTTCTTCTTATATTATATGTCAATATAATGTCAATGTCAATATGATGTCAATATGACTTAGTTGATGGAATTGATAGCTTTGTTGGAATTGATAGCTTTGTTGCAAAGTTTTCAGATGATAAGAAGATAGCCGGAGAGGCAGGTAGTTTTGAGGAAGTAGAGAGACTACAGAAGGTCTTAGACAGATTAGGAGAATGGGCAAAGAGAAGGCAGATGGAATACTGTGTCAGGAATTGTATGGTCATGCAGTTTGGTTGAAGAAATAAAAGGGTTGACTCTTTTCTAAATGCAAAGAAAATACAGAAAACTGAGGTGCAAAGGGACGTGGGGGTCCTTGTGAAGGTTTCCCTAAAGGTTAATTTGCAGTTGAGTCTGTGGTGAGGAAGGCAAATGCAATGTTAGTATTCATTTTGAGTGGACCAGAACAGGGGTCCCCAACCTTTTTTGCACTACGGACCGGTTTCATATTGACAATATTCTTGCGGACCGGCCGACCCGGGGGTGCGGGGGGCGGGGGGGGGGAATGGTTGCCAACGGGCAAGAGTAGCAGTCATATACATTGTGTTTACCCTGAGAAAGACTACAATGACCTTGAAGCCTTGCGCAGGCACCAGTGCACATGCATGACTTGCGCCTGCGTGTGCGTGCTGATTTCTTTTCTGCAAATCATTTTTGGCGATTCTCTTTGGGGGGGGGTGTTAATCATGACTGGAATATAGGTGATAAGTGGCTAATACACTCAATTTTGTTTCTGAAAGGGTTTATCTAACGAATTTAATATTAAACACAGCGCATATTTTCCTTGCATGAATATAGTGATAAGTCAATTATCAGGGGAGGACAGGGGAACTTGAAGTAAGTGTGGAACAAACTTCCAGTAGAAGTGGTAGAGGCAGGTTCGATATTATCATTTAAAGTTAAACTGGACAGCGATATGGACAGGAAAGGAATGGAGAGTTATGGGCTGAGTGCAGGTCGGTGGGACTAGGTGAGAGTAACATTCGGCCCGGACTAGAAGGGCAGAAATGTCCTGTATCCATGCTGTAATTGTTATATGGTTATATAAGTCACTTATAAGTCAATAGCATCATAACATTTTAAGTAACATTTGGATATTAAACACATAGTGCATATTTTCCTCGAATGAACATATAAAATCATTGCAACGCACCAATATCGCTGAATCAGTGGGAGCCTTGGGCTGAATACTTGTTTTCCTGCAACAAGACGGTCTTATCGAGGGGTGATGGGAGACAGCGATACTCGAATGGGTTCCTTATGTCCTGTCTATTCCACAATTTAGTTTTCATTGCATTCATAGCAGAGATATGTTGGAAATGGAAGCAACATTTTCAGTGCTTCCGTATCTATCTCAGCCTTGACTTTGATCCAGAATGCCGGCAGAGACGTTATGTCAAACATACTTTTCAGCCCGCCGTCATTTGCAAGCTCGAGGAGTTGATCTCCTTCACGCTCTGACATGGATGACGCGTGCGTAATGAGCTCGCGTGCATTCAAGCTCAACAGTGGGCGTGACAGGGAATGAGGAAAGGTGCAGCTGACTCATATCGCCAAATTATATCGCTTCCTCGCGGCCTGGTAGCACATGCCTTGCGGCCCGGTGGTTGGGGACCGCTGGACTAGAATATAAAAGCAAAGATGTAATGCTGAGACTTATAAAGCACTGGTGAGGCCTCACTTGGAGTATTATGAGTAGTTTTGGGCCCCTTATCTTAGAAAGGATTTGCTGAAACAGGAGAGGGTTCAAAGGAGGTTCACGAAAATGATTCCAGGATTGAATGGCTTGTCATATGAAGAGTATTTGACAGCTCTGGGCCTGTCATCATTAGAATTCAGAAGAATGAGGGGTGATCTCATTGAAACCTATTGAATGGTGAAAGCCCTTGATAGAGTGGATATGGAGAGGATATTTCCTGTGGTGGGAGAGTCTGAGACCAGAGGACACAACCTCAGAATAGAGGGGTGTCCTTTTAGGGTGGAGATGAGGAGGACTTTCTTCAGCCAGAGAGTAGTGAATCTTTGGAATTCTTTGCCACAGGTAGCTGTGGAAGCCAAGTCTTTATGTATATTTAAGGCAGAGGTTGATAGATTCTTGATTGGTCAGGACATGAAGGGATATGGGGAGAAGGCAGGAGATTGGGGCTGAGGGGAAAATTGGATCGGCCATGATGAAACTGTGGCGCATACTCAATGAGCCAAATGGCCGAATTCTGCTCCTATATCTTATGACCCCAGATGAAGGTTCCGTGCCTAGGTATTCAGCATGTGGTAGTAAATTGCAATAGCATTGGTTTTGAGGGAGAAAAATAGCAAATAGAATTTAATGCAAACAAGTGAGAGGTGTTGCACTTCAGTTGGACCATCCAGAATAGGACTAGCACAGTGAATTTCAGGTTGTCTACATTCTCAGATTTTAAATGGAACCAATGAATAATAGGGCACTGAGGAAGAACAAAGGAATCTGGGAATACAGGTACAGTACATAGTACATTCAAAGTGGTGATACAGGTTGATAGGGTCATAAAGAAAGCTTTTGGCATGCCAGCCTTCATAAATCAATGTATTGAGTACAGGAGATGGGATATCATGTTGAAGTTGTACAAGATATTGGTGAGGCCTAATTTGGATTGTTGTGTGCATTTTTGGTCACCTACCTGCAGAATAGATGTAAAAAAGGTTAAAATCGTACTGAGAAAACTTATGAGGATGTTCAGGAAGACCTGAATTATAGGGAAAGGTTGAATAGGTTAGGATTTCATTCATTGGAACATAGAAGACTGAGGGCAGATTTGACAAAGGTATACAAATTGAAGAGGGGCTTAGGGAAGGCAAATGGAAGCAGTCTTTTTCCACTGAGGTTGAGTGGGACCTCAGAGGACATAGGTTAAAAGTGAAAGGTGAAAACTTTGAGGAGGTAGTGAGGTGAAACTTCTTCACTTTGAGGGTCATGAGCTGCCAGCACAAGTGCTGCATGTAAGCTTGATTTCAACGTTTAAGAGAAGTTTCAATAGGTACATAAATGAGAGGGGAATGGAGGGCTACAGTTCCGGTGCAGGTCAATGGGAGTAGGCAGTTTAAATGGTTTGGCATAGGCTAGATAGGCCAAAGAGCCTGTTTCTGTGCTGTACTTTTCTATGACTCTATAAGTTTGCAGGTTAGAATCATATCATGTTTTTATCGTCTTGTTAATCTGTGACCTTTGACAGTATGGATAAAATGGCAGTCAAGGCAGTGGAATGCTCTTCCTGCAAGATATGGGAAGTTAGTGAAACTCGTAGTCTCCCTGATGACTACACTTGTGGTAAGTGCAGCTTCTCACACACCAGATCAAGAAACTGAGCTGAAGTTCGATGTACTCATGTTTGTTTGAGATTCTGAGGCTACCATAGATGAAAGTTTTCATGAAGTGATCACACCTCAGATGCAGGGTATAGAGAGAAGGATGACCATCAGGAGAAGTAAGGAGAGTAGGCAGATAGGTTAGAGTTGCCCTGTGACTATTCCCCACATTTACAGCTGTACCCCTTTGGATGTAATTGGTGGGGGGTGGTAACCTTTCAGAGGCCTGCACCAATAATTGAGTCAGTGGTGCTGTACTGTACTTTAGCAATGAAGTGAAGGGTAAAGTCAGGCAGATCGATAGTGATAGGGCACCGATGGGTATTTCTTTGACTGCAATTTTGACTCTTGTATGGTGTGTTGTCTCCCTAGTACTGGGATCAAGGATGGGGGTGTTGTGGATAGTGTGGAAGGCTGTCAGAGGTTACAGTGGGACATCAATAGGACGTAAAACTGGGTTGAGAAGTGTCAGATGGAGTTCAACCCAGGTAAGTGTGAGGTGGTTCATTTTGGTAGGTCAAATATGATGGCAGAATATAGTATTAATGGTAAGACTCTTGGCAGTGTGGAGGATCAGAGCATTTTGGGGTCTGAGTCCATAGGACACTCAAAGCTGCTACGCAGATTGACTGCTTAAGGAGGCATACAGTGCATAGGCCTTCAACAATCGTGGGATTGAGTTTAAGAGCCAAGAGGTAATGTTGCAGCTATCTTGGACCCTGGTCAGACCTCACTTGGAGTACTGTGCTCAATTCTGATCGCCTCACTACAGGACGGACGTGGAAACTATAGAAAGGGTGCACAGGAGATTTACAAGGATGTTGCCCAGATTGGGGAGCATGCCTTATGAGAATAGGTTGAGTGAACACGGCCTTTTCTCCTTGGAGCGACGGAGGATGAGAGGTGACCTGATAGAGGTGTACAAGATAATGAGAGGCATTGATCGTGTGGGTAGTCAGAGGCTTTTTCCCAGGCCTGAAATGGCTAACACAAGAGGGCTCAGTTTTAAGGTGCTGGGGAGTAGGTACAGAGGAGATGTCAGGGGTAAGGTTTTTATGCAGAGAGTGGTGAGTGTATGGAATGGGCTACCAGCGACGGTGGTGGAGGTGGATACGATAGGGTCTTTTAAGAGACTCTTGAATAGGTACATGGAGCTTAGAAAAATACCAGGTAACCCCAGGTAATTTCTAAGGTAAGGACGTGTTCGGCACAGCATTGTGGGCTGAAGGACCTGTATTGTGCTATAGATTTCCTATGTTTTCTATGTCTCACAGGGTACAATAGATGTTCTGAGAAGTGAGGGCGAGGAGCCAGAGGCTGTGGCCCATATAAGTAACATTGGCATAGGCCGGAGCAAGGATAATTTTAGGAAACTAGACAGAAAGTTAAAAAGCAGGACTTCCAGGGTTGTCATCTCAGGATTACTATCGGTGCCACATACTGGTGAGCTGAGAAATAGGTATATAGTTCAAATCAATATGTTGATGAAGAGCTGGTGTATTAAAGAGGGCTTCTGATTGGTGGATCATTAGGCTCTCTCTTCCAGGGCAAGAAAACAAGACAGTTTGCACCTAAACTGTAGAGGGAGCAACATAAGCCTGTCAGGTGCTACAATGGATATTTAGCTTCATACTGAAAGCCGTTGAAGCTCTTCACACAATGTGATTGCATAGTCCTGTTATTCCTTGCCAGGAGGGTTTAAACTAAAGTGGCAGGAGATGGGAAACAGAGCAGCAGGGTTACAGGTGGTGAGGCTGAGGTCTGGAAATGTGGTATAACAAGTAAGATTGAAAGAAATGACAGTAAGGGACAGGCTAAGAAATGTGGTGGATCTACTGGGTTAAGTAAGTTTACTTTAGGTGTTTTATAGGCAAGGAGAATGAACTTAGAGCATGGATCAGTGCATGGAATTACAATGCTGTTGCCATTACAGAGATCTGGATCTGTGAGGGACAAGACTGACAGAGCAACATTCCTGGGTTTCATCGTTTTAGATGTAATGGGATGTGGTGGCGAAAAGCGGAACAGGGGTTGTACTGCTGATAAGGGAGAAGGTCATATCAGTGCTCAAGGACATGCTGAGGGCCCATTCACAGAGGCAACTTCAGTGGCACACACAACTACATTGATGGGATTATACTATAGATCCCCAATAGCTGCCAAGTATGGAGGAACAGATATGTCAACAGATTATAGGAGAGCTGCAGAAACAACAGGGTTGTAATAGTGGGGGTTTTAACTTCCTCAGTATTGACTGGAACCTCCTTAATTCAAGAAGCATAAATGGGATGGGATTTCTTCAGTCCATCCAAGAGGGGTTCTTGAAAAAAGTATGTGAAGAGTCCAACTAAAGGAGGGAATACACTGGATCTGATTTAGGGCAACGAGCCGGGCCAGGCCGCAGATAGTGGGTGAACAGTTTTGGAACAGTACCACAACTCATTTTAAAATAGTTATGAATAATGATAAAATTGGATCTTATGGTATGGTACCAAATTTGGGAAGGGCAAATTATGATAAGATAAAACAGGAGATAAGGGCTTTGATTAGAAGCAACTGCTGTTGACCAAGTTCATGTTTGACATGCAGATGTTATGTGAAGCCCAGCTGATCGGAGATCAGGATCAGATTATTCAGTAATGAGTAATGACAAGAATGGTAAAATAAGGGAACTTTGGATGACCTGAGAGGTCCTAAATTTAACCAGAGAGAAAAGGACACATACATAAGGTTGTCAACATGGTCTTAATTAAGGCCTTTGATAAGGTTCCACTTGAGAGGTTGGTCAAGTTCAAGGATCAGCTGTGAGGCATTCAAGATGTGGTAGTAAATTGCATTAGACATTGGCTTTGTGGGAGAAGCCAGAGTGGTAGCAGATGGGGCCTTTCTGACTGGAGGCCTGTGATTATTGTTGTGCTGGGTATCAGTGCTCGGTTCACTGATATTTGTCATCTATATCAACAATCTGGATGATAATGTTTAAACTGGATCAGCAGATTTGTGGATGACACCAAGATTGGAGGTGTAGTAGATCGTGAGGAAGACTATCAAAGCTTGCGGTTGGAAAAATGGGCTTATAAATGACAGATGGGATTTGACGCAAAAAAGTATGAGGTAATGCACTTTGGGAAGAGAAATCAGGGTAGATTTACACGGTGAGCAGTAGGGCAATGAACAATGTGGTAGAACAGAGTGATCTAGGAACACAGGTCCATAATGCCTTGTAGGTGGCATCAGAGATAGATAGGCTTTTGGCAGTTTACCCTTCATAAATCAGAGTACTGAGTGCAGGAGATGGATTACTATGCTGAACTTGTATAAGACATTTGCTAAGGCTAAGTTGGAGTATTGTGCACAGTTTTGGTCACAAAACTTTCCTAAAGGAAAGATGTCAGTAAGATTGAAAGAGTGCAGAGAAAAATTACAAGGATATCAGGTCCTGAAGACCTTAGTGATAGGGAAAGATTGAAATACTTTAGGACTTTATCCCCTTGAGCGTAGGAGAATGAGGGGAGATTTGATAGAGATATACAAAATCATGAGAGATATAGATGGGGTAAATATAAGCAATCTTTTCCACTGAGGTTGGGTGAGAGAACAACTAGAAGTCATGGGTTAAGGGTGAAAGGTGAAATGTTAATGAGGTACATGAGGGGTTATTTCTTCACTCAGTGGATAGTGAGAGTGTTAAACGAGGTGCCAGAGGAAAAGGTGGATGTGGTTTTGATTTCAAAATTTAAGAGAAATTTGGGTAGGTACAATGGATGAGAGGGGTATGGAGGGCTGTGGTCCGGGTACAGGTTAATGGATGTAGGCAGAATAACAGTTCAGTACAGGCGAGGTGGGTGAAGGTATTGTAGAGCTCTGAGTGTGATTCTATTAAGAATTAATAACCTACAAAATCATAGCACCAATAAGCAAATATGCATACTTGTAAGACACAGGACTATAGCCAACAGAGCCATTGCATTAGAGGGTAAGAGACTCAGATCAGCCCTGACTTTCAGTTCCGTCTGTGGAATATTTTTCTCCGGTCCTTGTGTAGGTTTCCTTCTACATCCCTAACACGAAATGGTTGATATAGCCACTTTAAATTGCCTTGCTATATCTCTCTCCCTCTTTGCTCCATTGACTGCAGTTGCAATATATTTGATATAAATACAATCAGTTATTACATAAAAATGCAGTTAACAAATAAACAAATTAAGTTTTTAGTTCTGAAATATTTTCTTGAACCTATTTTTTCATTTTCAAATTATGGATATGGCATTCAAGCCACTGAAGATCTATTCCAATAACACCTTGATTTCAAAGCATAGATTAAGATGTTTATTTGTTTTGTTAAAATATGACCATCCAAGTAATTTAATTTGAAGTAATCCAATTTCCTTTAACTTTTAGAATTCTTAAATTTTAGAATAACTGGAAGTCTAAATCCATGAATCAAAGATCCCAAAGGGCATCAGCTGCATCCTTACTGTCACATCTTTGTCATCGGAGTAAAAGAAAATTGAGGAGCCTCGTAGTTCTGACCAGTATCTTTGGAAGTCCTGTTAGGGAGACACAAATCATATCAGAGGAATGGTCGTACATAGGTGTCACACAGTACTTGGTAGCATTCCAATGCTCTGGAACTTTGATTCCTAGTTGTCAAGACATTGAAGCTGGCTATATATATTAATTGCTTAGAGGCCTACACAGTCAGTATTGTCCAGCTATTTGATGGCAGAAGAAAAGGTCTATCCTTTCTTTCCTAAAGTTCGTGCTGGTCTGTTTTCTGGAAAATAAAACAAATATATGACCAGTATTCATTCAAGAACAGAAGCATGGCAATCTCTTATAAGATGAAGGAAATCCATTGACCTAAACTTAAGAGTTTCTCTCTCTATAGATCTTACATTGCTGGTTGAGTAATTCCAGCATTCTCTTAACTGATTTCCAATAACTGCAACATTTTTACTTTTGGGAATAAGTTATTTTAAAATCATAAATTTTAATGAGAAAGTATTCATTTGTAATTTCTCAGAAAGGCAAATTCTAGAAAAAAGGTGACCACGATCTGGTAGCAATGCACACGTTTGAATTCACATACACCCCTACATCTTATCGCTTCCCAAGGTCAGAACCACTTCTTGTGTACATCCATATCCTCATGATCAAAACCTCTCAGTATTACCGGAACCAGTGATTGATTGCCTCCAAAGTCAGGCAATAGGAAAACTCTACTCTCACAACCATTTGTACTGGAAAAATCCTGCATGCCCCTCTAGAATTCAGAATGTTATCTCAAAAGGGGAATCCACAATAGAACTATTCGTGGATAAGATAAAACATACAGCAAAGAAGAACAAATGACTTTTTTTGAAAATTTTCAAAAAACAAATTTTTGCACTAGCTTATTTCCCATTTTTCTATTTTCTATTTATGATTTATAATTTAAATTTTTAATATTTACTAATTTTAACTATTTTTAATATCTTTAATATTTAATATGTGTAATCCAGGGAGTGTGAAGCGCAAAATCAAATATCGCTGTGATGCTTGTACGTTCTAGTACCAATTATTTGGCGACAATAAAGTATAAAGCATAAAATGGAGGAACTTAGCAGGTCAAGCAGCATCATCGGGGTGGGAATAAACTGTCAATGTTTCTGATTGAGTCTGAGATTGAAGAGAGAAAATAACCTGCATAAAGAGGAGAGGGGAAAGCGTGCGATGGGGGCCAAGAAGTGACTAGTAGATCGAGGTGGATCCAGCTATGGGAGGGGAAGTAGCTGAGATGTGAGACAGAAGCAAGTGTAGGTAGGTAGACAGGAAGAGACAAATGGAACCAGGTGAAGAGAGCAGAGCATGAAGCTGGAGATGGCTGCTGGAGGGTGAAAACACAGAGGTTACTAGTGCTGGAGTCTGATAAGTAAGGAAGGGAGAGGCAAAGAGCAGATGGAACATGTGTCTGCAGCAATGAATAGTTTGTATATAATTTTGTTAAGTACAACTTTCTACACTTAATCAGGTGCAGCTCACTGACTCATGTGCAGCTAATTTCAGTCAGTTCTTATTTCTGTCTTCCCAAGCAATCCTTCAGCCTGCGTATTTCATTCTTCCATGTACCTAGCTTTATTCTTCAATCCTCAGACAAAGGACACTTAACTGATGTCTGTTTATAGTTGTTAATAGAGACCTCTTTATTTCATTGATTCTAATGGTCAAAAAATGTCCAAAGCATTGAAGACCCCAAGAGACTCTCTCTCCAGGCAAGGAGCTCATGGCAGTTCAGCTATGAATGACCTTTACTACCCTTCCATAAATAATTCATGCTTGCTCCCCTCCCATTCGTGCTACTGATGTTCAGCCTTGAGAACCGTTGTTCAGAACTCTTCTTCCTCTTCTTCTTCACAGGTAGTAGTTTGTATCAATTGTATCTGCTCCCGTTATGAGTTTCAAGATGACAGATTCAGTCAACAAATGACCTGCACAGGTGGGATATGAGGTGTGTGGCAAGATAAATAATTTAGGAGATGGTTTTCTCCTTTTGCCATTTACTTTCAGCATCTGCATGGTGGTTGGTGCTTGATTCAAAGTTCTCAGAGCCATTCTGAATGCTCCTTCTTGTTGTTGTCTGGTATTTCCTAGAACGATTTAAGAAGGTTATGAATTTTTCTCCCTGTCCATCTGATACATTTTCAGTATTACAGAGCTATTGTCTCCATCGCTTTTGTTTCTAAATAATGTACTGCACCAAAGAGTCACATTGTCATGAAGTGACTGCGCTACTTTGCGAACCAAGCAGTTATACCTCATCTCAGTTCTGGAGCATTTCCCTTTATGAAACTAAAGATTGTGTTGTCAGGAAACAGAGACACCACCACAGATGATTTAAATCAACGAAACAATTCTTTAACCCTTAAGTTACTTAGCTACATCATTATTACAATTTCACAAACTAAAGATCAAGAGGTGATTGTTTACCTACTCTACACAGTTAAAAGTACAACTTCCACAGATCAGATCTCTACTCTTGAGTTTCACCCCTGCACCAAACCTCTCACTGCTGTTCTCTGGTCAATTTGGCAGTGTAATCTTGAGGTAAAGGTTTTCCTATCAAGAAGGTTCTAATCAGGCTCGCAGTGTGTAAGAAACTTACAAGAGAAAATTAAAATATTATTTGGGAATTTCTTACTTCTAAATTCCAAAGCAGAAAACAAATCCATCTGCACAGAAGCCTCCAAATAAGAAGCAGAACTTATGTCCTGTTTGAAAACTTTAGCGCTACTTCATTGTATCCTGATTTGTTACAGCCAGATAGCTTTAGTCTATTCACAGCCTTTAAAAGTAACTCGCAGATTGTGGCCAGATTCTCAACCAAGTGCCTACCTGCATACAGGCAGAGGCTAAAGAGCAAAGGTCCAGAGATTAGGACCACAAAGAGGTGGCTGCAGGAGGCTGAGGAGCGGCTACAGAATTGCTTTGTGTTGGTGGACTGGGCAATGCTCAAGGACCCATCTGTAGATCTGAATGAATACACCATGGTATGACAGATTTTATAAAAACAGTTGTAGATGAGTGTACACCCACTAAATCATTTAGTCTTCCCCAATCAGAAGCCCTGGATAGAAACATGAGATCCACAATCTATAGAGAACCAGATCAGAGTTACAAGAGGTCTAGGTATAATCTCCGAAAAGCCATTTCATGGGCAAAGTGGCAATCCCAGACTAAACTTGAATCAATGAAGGATGCTCAGCAGTTGTGGCAGGGCTTGAATGCTATCACTTCTTATAAAGTTCAATCAAGCAGCATAAGCAACAACAGGGCTTCGCTTCCAAATGAGCTCAATGCCTTCTATGCTTGCTTTGACCCTCAAAACATGGAGGGACCATCACAAACTCCCACAGTCCCTGATGATCCTGTGATTTCAGTCTCTGAACCCAATGTATGAGCAGGCTTCAGGAGATTGAATCCACAAAAAGCATTTGGCACAGACGGGGTACCTGGTCAAGTACTAAAGACCCGTGCTAACCAACTGGCCGGAGTGTTCACTGAGATCTTTAACCTTTTGCTTCAGCAGTCTGTGGTAGCCACCTGCTTCGAGTAGGGTTCACTTCTAGTGGTGCCTTAGAAGAACATGGTAAGTCTCAGTGACTGTCATCCAGTAGCACTTGCATACATCCACAGTGATGAAGTGTTTTGAGAGGTTGGTGATGAAATGTATCAACTCCTGCCTGAGATTGTCTTGGATCTACTCCAATTGCCTATCAGTTCAACAGATCCACAGCAGATGCCATTTAATTGGCCCTTCACTCAACCCTGAACATCTGGACAGCAAGGACGCTCTTTATAGACTACAGCTTGACATTCAATACCATCATTCCCTGAAGACCAATCAATAAGGTCCAAGACCTTGGTCTCAATACCCTCTTGTGCAATTGGATCCTTGATTTCCTCACGTACAGATCCCAATCAGTTCTTGTTGGCAACATCTCCTCCACAATGTCCATCAGCACAGGTGCACTACAATGCTGTGTGCATAGCCCCCTGCTTGACTTGCTTTATTCTTATGACTATGTGGCTAAGCACAGCTCCAATGCCATATTCAAGTTTGCCAATGACACCACTGTCATGAACTGAATCAAAGGTGAAATCAAACAAATCAGCATATAGGAGGGAGATTGAAAATCTGGCGGAGTGGTGTCACAACAACAACTTCTTACTCAGTGTCAACAAGGCCAAAGAGCTGATTATTGACTTCAAGAGAGGGAAACCAGAGGTCCATGAGCTAGTCTTCATAAAAGGTTCAATGCTGGAGAGAGGAGGCAACTTTACATTCCTTGGTGTTACTATTTTGGAGGACCTGTCTCGGGCTGGGTATGTAGGTGCAATTGTGAAGAAAGCATGATATAGCGCCTCTACTTCCTTAGAAGTTTGTGATTATTTGGGATAACATCTAAACTTCATCAAACATCTGGAGATGTGTGGTGGAGGGTTTATTAACTCCTAGTATGGAAACAGCAATGCCCTCAAAATAATGGATACGGCCCAGTACATCATGGGTAAAGCCCTCCCCACTACTGAGCACAGCTACACGGAGCTTTGTTGCTGGAAAGTAGCAGCCATCATCAGGGACCCCCACCCAGGATATGCTGCTTCCATCAGGAAGAAGGTACAGGAGTCTCAGGACTCAGACCACCAGGTTCAGTGATGGTTATTACCCCTCAACCATCAGGTTCTTGAAGAAGAGGGATTAACTTCACTCAACTTTACTTGCCCTATTCTCCAATTGTTCTGAAATCTGGAGGAAAACACACAGAGGATGCAGAGGGGGATCACAAAGGCGAGGAAGGAGGACCGGGTAGAGACAACAGAGACTTACAGAGAAGAGAAGTTCAGTGGGTAATAAAATGGACAAGTTGACGGCACTAGCCAGGCGTCACAGAACATTTCGGGAGTGCAGTGTTATGTGTTTCACTGGGGCTGCATGAGGACGTACCCGATCAAAACTTTTCCATAGATGGCTTCCAGTGCATTGAAAGCTGTAAGCGTAAAGGAGTTGGGGGCTTACTGTTCCGGTTAACAATGGATGGTGCAATCCTGGTCATATTACGATCAAGGAAGGTGTTTGTAGACCGGATATTGAACTTTTTGCTGTTGGATTCTGGCCACATTCCACCGAGATACAACACTGGGCGGCACGGGAGGTTGTTCCTGCCTGTGGCCATCGAACTTTGCAGCTCCTCCCGTGGAGGGTCAGACACCCTGCCCAATAGGCTGGTCCTGGACTTATTTCCATCTGGCATAGTTTGCATATTATTGTTTGATTGTTTGTGGTTTTTGTATTGCTATATTTATGCTCTATTCTTGGCTGGTGTGGCTGTAACGAAACCCAATTTCCCTCGGGATCAATAAAGTATATCTATCTATCCATCTATAACCTATGGACTCGCTTTCGAAGGCTCTTCATCTCATGTTCTCGAAATTTATTGCTTGCTTACTTGTTTGTTTGTTTGTTTATTTATTTATTTATTTATTGCTGGGTTTTTTTCTTTTTGTATTTGCACAGATTGTTGTCTTTTGCATACTAGTTGGACGCCCAAGTTAGTGCGGTCTTCAGTTGATTCTATTATGGATTTATTGAGTATGCCTGTAGAAAAATTAATCTCAGGTTTGTATATGGTGACATATATGAACTTTGATAATAAACTTACTTTGAACTTTACCTTCTCCACAGTAGAGAAAACAACATTTGGCTCTATATTATATATTTCATATTATATCATAAAAAGAGGTCAGGTAAGCAATACTTATTCCATTGGTAAAATGTTGAAATGTTAATTGTATCCATTGTAACTCACAAACAAATGGAATACGTATATGTATCGATTAGTTAGACTGGGACATCTACTTCAAGGTCAGTTAAATTTAGTCTTCCCCACTGTCAGCCAACCTTGGCTCTAAATGCTTGGATTTCTTGTTTTTTTCCACTTCATACCACAGAATCAGGATGTCATAGCTGCTTTTAGGGTGAAGCATCAGCAGAAAACAGAGAGTGGGAATAAAGGGATCATATTCTGGCTGGATGCCAGTTATCAGTGGAGTTCCACAGAGATCAATGTTGGGACCGCTGGTTTTTACAATGTACATCAATAATTTGGACTATGGGGTTAATGGATTTGTGGCTAAATTTGCTGATGATACAAAGATAAGTAGAGGAGCGGGTACTGCTGAGGAAACAGAGAGCCTGCAGAGAGAATTAGATAGTTTAGGGGAATGGGCAAAGAAGTGGCAAATGAAATACAGTGTTGGAAAGTGTATGGTCATACACTTTGGTGGAAGAAATAAACAGGCAGACTATTATTTAGATAGGGAGAGAATTCAAAATGCAGAGATGCAAGGGGACTTGGGAGTCCTTCTGCAGGATACCCTAAAGGTTAACCTCCAGGTTGAGTTGGTGTGAAGAAGGCGAATCCAATGTTGGCATTCATTTCTAGAGGTATCGAATATAACAGCAGGGATGTGATGTTGAGGCACTTGTGAGACCACACTTGGAATATTGTGTGCAGTTTTGGGCATTTTAGGAAGGGTATACTGACATTGGAGAAGGTTCACGAGAATGATTTCAAGAATGAAAGGTGTTACCGTATCAGGAATGTTCGGCAGCTCTTGGGTTGTATTCCCTGGAGTTCAGGAGAATGAGAGGCAATCTCACAGAAACATTCTGAATGTTAAAAGGCCTAAACAGATTCGATATGGCAAAGTTATTTCCCATGGTAGGAGAGTCTAGGACAAGAGGGCACAACTTCAGGATTGAAGGATGTCCATTTAGAACAGAGATGTGGAGAAATTACTTTAGTCAGAGGGTGGTAAATCTGTGGAATTTGTTGCCATGAGCGGCTGTGGAGGCCAAGTCATTGGGTGCATTTAAGGCAGAGATAGATAGGTTCTTGATTAGCCAGGGCATCAAAGGGTATGGGGAGAAGGCAAGGGAGTGGAGATGACTGGAAGAATTGGAATCGCCCATGATTGAATGGTGGAGCAGAGGATGGCCTACTTCTGCTCCTATATCTTATGGTCTAAAAGTGTTCTGCAAGAGATACCAATTTACATATTCAATTCTTGTTTCCAACCAGGTCTTTTTCGCTGTTTATGACCCAGTGTGAGTGAAGTACTCATAGTGTCATTGTCACAGTGTGCTTCCTTTAAAGGTTGCACACTGTCACAATGGTATCCCCTGAAAACTAGCCATGATTTTGGAGTTTCACTATGTTTAAGGTTGATAATTTGCTGCCATCAGTGAATATGATTGACCTTACAAGAGCTTTGCATGTGGTATAATGTATGAAAATGTGAGACGATGCAAAAAGAGATCTAGGAGTCCTAATACATGAAACACTAAAAAATAAGGAAGCAGGCACAGCAAGTAACTTGGAAGGCTAGTGAAATGTTGGTCTCTATGAAAGGGGTATGGACTGTAAAATTCGATTTGATGGACTTTTATAGGGCAATGGTGAGACAATACCTGGAATACACCCTACATATATAAGGAAGTGTGTTCGTGCATTGGAGGCAGTGTGAAGATAGATTGTTGTCATGAAATGGCTAAATAAGTTGCACTGATACTCAATGGAGCTTAGAAAATTGAGAAATCTTACTCAAAACTAGCTTGGAAACTAACCCTTCAGCTCAACTGATTCACACTGACCGAGATTCCTATCTAAGCTAATTCAATTTACCTGTGTTTAAGAATAGAGTTTGTATGTTGAACCTTATAGTCTATTCTGTAAACTGGGTAGGTGGAGCAGTTCTATCACTGAGACTACTAGATTCAGCAAATGACAAGTACTTTTATACGTGTCTGCATGCATATGTATAAAATTATGTATTTTTATCTAAAAATAGCATAGGTGAGGTCATCCACTTGGGACTAAATCTTTCACATTACTCAGGAGTAATGTGAAAAAGCAGTTCTACACAGAAGAGTATAGAAAGTAGAAACTTATTCCAAAGACGCCAATTAATGCTCGGCCAAGGGTTATTATGAAGACATATCTCATGAAACTTGTTCTATGGTAATAGTACAGTGCAATACATAAAAATACTATAAATATCAAAATAAATTAAAAATGCAAATAACAAAGCATAGCAACAAAGAGCGAAGCAGTGCTAGGTTTGTGTGGAGCAAGAACGACAACGGAGTAGAAGGATGAAACACTTTTACTGTGTCATGTTAGCCACAGCCACAATACACACTAGGCAACTTACAGACAACTCACAGGGAGAGACAGACCAGACATGCCAGAACCAAACATTTGCACTCGAAAGCCCACACAGAGAAGATTTGTCATAGTGGTAATTACCACTGGATCAGTAATCCGGAGACCCATTTATACGCTGGGTGATGAGTTTGAATCCCCCCCATGGCAGATGGTGATTTTGAATTCAATAGAAATATCGGATGATTGTTGTAAAAACCCATCTGGTTTACTAATGTCCTTCAGGGAGGAATCCTGCCGTCCTTAGCTAGTCTG
Organism: Mobula hypostoma; assembly: GCF_963921235.1. Taxonomy (NCBI): domain Eukaryota; kingdom Metazoa; phylum Chordata; class Chondrichthyes; order Myliobatiformes; family Myliobatidae; genus Mobula; species Mobula hypostoma. The sequence continues at coordinate 71,941,980 of NC_086112.1, read as the reverse complement.
GACAGACCCACAGCAATGTGGAGTGACTCTTAAATGCCTTCTGAAATGGCCGAGCAAGCCATTCAGTTGTATCCAACTGCTAAAAAGAAAATAATAAGGAATGAACTCTTAATGAATGAAGAATCTTAAGAAAGAAATTAGAAAAGCTAAAAGAAGATACGAGGCTGCTTTGGCAAGTAAGGTGAAAATAAATCCAAAGGGTTTCTACAGTTATATTAATAGCAAAAGGATAGTGAGGGATAAAATTGGTCCCTTAGAGAATCAGAGTGGACGGCTATGTGCGGAGCCAAAAGAGATGGGGGAGATTTTGAACAATTTCTTTTCTTCGGTATTCACTAAGGAGAAGGATATTGAATTGTGTAAGATAAAGGAAACAAGAAGGGTAGTTATGGAAAGTATGACAATTTAAGAAGAGGAAGTACTGGCACTTTTAAGGAATATAAAAGTGGATAAGTCTCCGGGTCTGGACAACATATCCTCGAGGACCTTGAGGGAAGTTAGTGTGGAAATAGTAGGGTCTCTCACAGAAATATTCCAAATGTCATTAGAAATGGGGATGGTGCCGGAGGATTGGCGTATCGCTCATGTGGTTCCATTGTTTAAAAAGGGTTCTAAGAGTAAACCTAACAATTATCAGCCTGTGAGTTTGACATCAGTGGTGGGTAAATTGATGGAAAGTATTCTTAGAGATGGTATACATAATTATCTGGATAGACAGGGTCTGATTAGGAACAGTCAACATGGATTTGTGCGTGGAAGGTCATGTTTGACAAATCTTATTGAATTTTTTGATGAGGTTACTAGGAAAGTTCATGAGGGTAAAGCGGTGGATGTTGTCTATATAGACTTCAGTAAGGCCTTTGACAAGGTTCCACACGGAAGGTTAGTTAGGAAGGTTCAATCGTTAGGCATTAATATCAAAGTAGTAAAATGGATTCAGCAGTGGCTGGGTGGGAGATGCTAGAGAGTAGTGGTGGGTAACTGTGTGTCAGATTGGAAGATGGTGTGTAGCAGTGTGCCTCAGGGATCTGTACTGGGTCCAATGTCGTTTGTCATATATATTAATGATCTGGATGATGGGGTGGTAAATTGGATTAGTAAGTATGCAGATAGGTGGCATTGTGGATAATGTGAGGTACTACATTTTGGTAGAACTAATCAAGATAGGACAAAAGTGGTAAATGGTAGGGCATTGAAGAATGCTGTAGAACAGAGGGACAGGGTGGTGAAGAAAGCTTTTGGTATGCTGGCCTTTATAAATCAGGTCATTGAGTATAGGAGTTGGGATGTAATGTTGAATTTGTATAAGGCATTGGTGAGGCCAAATTTGGAGTATTGTGTACAGTTTTGGTCACCGAATTATAGGAAAGATGTCAATAAAATTGAGAGAGTACAGAAGAGATTTACTAAAATGTTGCCTGGGTTTCATCTCCTAAGTTACAGAGAAAGGTTGAACAAGTTAGGTCTTTATTCTTTGGAGCATAGAGGGTTGAGAGGGGACTTGATAGAGGTGTTTAAAATTATAAGGGGGATAGATAGAGTTGACGTGGATAGGCTTTTTCCATTGAGAGTGGGGGAGATTCAAACAAGAGGACATGAGTTGAGAGTTAAAGGGCAAAAGTTTAGGGGTAACATGAGGGGGAACTTCTTTACTCAGAGAGTGGTAGTTGTGTGGAACGAGCTTCCAGCAGAAGTGGTTGAGGCAGGTTCGATGTTGTCATTTAAAGTGAAATTGGATAGGTATATGGACAGGAAAGGAATGGAGGGTTATGGGCCGAGTGCAGGTCGGTGGGACTAGGTGAGAGTAAGAGTTCGACACGGACTAGAAGGGCCGAGATGGCCTGTTTTTGCGCTGTAATTGCTATATGGTTATATGGTTCACTCGGATGGATAACCCGGCATTGACCTAAACACTGGGAACAGCAATGGCAAAACCAGCCCTGTGGACCCCACAAAGTCCTCCTTACCAACATCTGGGGACTTGTGCCAAAGTTGGGAGAGCTGTCTCACAGACTAGACAAGCAACAGCCTGACAGGGTTGTACTGACAGAATCAGACCTTACAGTTAACGTTCCAGACTCCACCATCACCATTCCTGGGTATGGACTGTCTCACCGGCAGGACAGACCCAGCAGAAGTGGTGGCACAGTAGAGCGGGAGTTGCCCTGGCAACTCTCAACATCGACTCTGGACCCCATAAAGTCTCATGGCACCAGGTTAAACATGGGCAAGGAAACCTCCTGCTGTTGCCACGTACCATCCTCCCTGAGCTGATCAATCAGTGCTTCTCCATGTTGAGCAGCACTTGGAGGAGGCATTGAGGGTAGCAAGAGCACAGAATGTACTCTGGGTGGGAGATTTCAATGTCCAGCATCAAGAATGGCTCAGTAGTACCACTACAGACCGAGCTGGTCGGGTCCTACTGGACATAACCACTGGACTGGGACTACAGCAGATGGTGAGGGAACCAACAAGAGGGAAAGACACACTTGACCTCATTCTCACCAACCTGCCTGCTGCAGAAGCACTTGTCCATGACAGCAGTGATAGAAGTGACCACCGCACAGTATGTGTGGAGACTAAATCCCATCTCCACGTTGAAGAAACCCTCCACTGTTATTGGTGTGGCACTACCACCATGCTAAATGGGATAGACTTCAAACAGATCTAGCAGCCCAAGACTGGGCATCTATGAGGTGCTGTGGGCCATCTGCAGCAGCAGAATTGTACTCAACACAATCTGTAACCTCATGGCCTGGCATATCCCCCACTCTAACATTACCACCAGGCCAGGGGATCAGCCCTGGTTCAATGAAGAGTGCAGGAGGGCATGTCGAGAACAACACCAGGCATACCTCAATATGAGGCATCACCCTGGTGAAGCACAATACACCAGGGGTCCCCAACCATTTTCTTACTGCGGACCGGTTTCATATTGACAATATTCTTGCGGACCAGCCGACCCGGGGTGGGGGTAGGGTTGCCAACGGACAAGAGTAGCAGTCAAATACGTTGTTTACAATGACCATGAAGTCTTGCGCGGGCACCAGTGCGCATGCGTGATTTGCGTATGCGTGTACGTGCCGATTTTTTCTACAAATCGTTTTTGGTGATTCTGTACGGGGGGGGGGGTTGTTAATCACGACCAGAATATTGGTAATAAGTGGCTAATGCACTCAATTTCGTTTCTAAAAGGGTTTATCTAACGAATTTAATATTAAACACACAACGCATAGTTTCCTCGCATGAATATAGTGATAAGTCAATTATCTGGGGATGACAGGGGAGCTTGAAGTAAGTGTTGAACGAACTTCCAGTAGAAGTGGTAGAGGCAGGTTCGATATTATCATTTAAAGAAAATTTAGATAGGTATATGGACAGGAAAGGAATGGAGGGTTATGGGCTGAGTGCAGGTCGGTGGGACTAGGTGAGAGAAGCGTTCAGCACGGACTAGAAGGGCCGAGATGGCCTGTTTCCATGCTGTCATTGTTATATGGTTATATAAGTAAGTCGATAGCATCATAACATTTTAAGTAACGTTTGGATATTAAACACACAGTATATATTTTCCCCGTATGAACATATAAAATCATTACAACACACCAATATCACTGAGTCAGTGGGAGCCCTGGGCTTGTTTTCCTGCAACAACACGGTCCTATCGAGGGGTGATGGGAGACAGCAATACTCGAAGGGGGTTCCTTATGTCCAGTCTATTCCGCAACTTAGTTTTCATTGCATTCATTGCAGAGATATATTGGAAATGGAAGCAACGTTTTCAGTACTTTCATGGCTATCTCAGGATATTTAGCCTTGACTTTGAGACCCAGAATGCCGGCAGAGATTTTATGTCAAACATACTTTTCAGCCCGCCGTCATTTACAAGCTCCAGGAGTTGATCTTCCTCCCGCGCTGACATGGATGACGCGCGGGTAATGACCTCGCATGCATAATGGATCAACAGTGGGCGTGACAGGGAATGAGGAAAGGTGCAGCTGACTCATATCCCCAAATCATATCGTTTCCTTGCGGCCCGGTACCGGTCCGTGGCCCGGTGGTTGGGGACCGCTGCAATACAGGGCTATTTACATGCCAAATACCATAAGCAGCAACTAATAGACAGAGCTAGGTGGTCCCACAACCAATGGGTCAGATCTAAGCTCTGTAGTCCTGCCACATCCAGCTGTGAATGGTGGTGAACAATCAAACAACTCACTGGAGGAGAAGGCTGCACTAGTATCTCTATCCTCAATGAAAGAGGAGTCCAGCACAACTCTGTGAAAGATAAGGCTGAAGCATTTTCATTCAGAAGTGCCAAGTAGATGATGCAGCTCGGACTCATCCAGAAGTCCCCAGCATCCCAGATATCAGTATGCAGCCAATCCGATTTACTCCATGTGATATCAAGACCGGAAGAAGCTGCAGAAGATCGTGAACACAGCCCAGTACATCACACAAACCAATCTTCCGTCCTTGGACTCACTTCACACCGCACGCTGTCAGAGCAGTGCGGCCAGGATAATCAAGGACACGACCCACCCAGCCAACACATTCTTCATCCCTCTTCTATATAGCCATATAACCATATAACAATTACAGCGCGGAAACAGGCCATCTCGGCCCTTCTAGTCCGTGCCGAACTCTTACTCTCACCTAGTCCCACTGACCTGCACTCAGCCCATAACCCTCCATTCCTTTCCTGTCCATATATCTATCCAATTTAACTTTAAATGACAACATCGAACCTGCCTCAACCACTTCTGCTGGAAACTCGTTCCAGACAGCTACCACTCTCTGAGTAAATAAGATCCCCCTCATATTACCCCTAAACTTCAACTCATGTCCTCTTGTTTGAATCTCCCAAACTCTCAATGGAAAAAGCCTATCCACGTCAACTCTACCTATCCCCCTCATAATTTTAAATACCTCTATCAAGTCCCCCCTCAACCTTCTACGCTCCAAAGAATAAAGACCTAACTTGTTCAACCTTTCTCTGTAACTTAGGAGATGAAACCCAGGCAACATTTTAGTAAACCTCCTCTGTACACTCTCAATTTTTTTAACATCTTTCCTATAATTCGGTGACCAAAACTGTACACAATACTCCAAATTTGGCCTTACCAATGCCTTATACAATTTCAACATTACATCCCAACTCCTATACTCAATGCCCTGATTTATAAAGGCCAGCATACCAAAAGCTTTCTTCACTACCCTATCCACATGAGATTCCACCTTCAGGGAACTATGCACCATTATTCCTAGATCCCTCTGTTCTACTGCATTCTTCAATGCCCTACCATTTACCATGTATGTCCTATTTTGAATAGTCCTACCAAAATGTAGCACCTTACATTTATCAGCATTAAACTCCATCTGCCATCTTTCAGCCCACTCTTCTAAGTGGTCTAAATCACTCTGCAAGCTTTGAAAATCTATTTCCTTATCCACCACTCCACCTATCTTAGTATCATCTGCATACTTACTAATCCAATTTACCACCCCGTCATCCAGATCATTAATATATATGACAAACAACATTGGACCCAGTACAAATCCCTGAGGCACACCACTAGACACCGTCCTCCAATCTGACACACAGTTATCCACCACTACTCTCTGGCATCTCCCATCCAGCCACTGCTGAATCCATTTACTACTTCGATTTTAATGCCTAACAATTGAACCTTCCTAACTAACCTTCCGTGTGGAACCTTGTCAAAGGCCTTACTCCTCGTCAATATTCCTAGTAACCTCATCAAAAAATTCAATAAGATTTGTCAAACATGACCTTCCATGCGCAAATCCATGTTGACTGTTCCTAATCAGACCCTGTCTAACCAGATAATTATATATATCATCTCTAAGAACACTTTCCATCAATTTACCCACCACTGACGTCAAACTCACAGGCCGATAATTGCTAGGTTTACTCTTAGAACCCTTTTTGAACAATGCAACCACATAAGCAATACGCCAATCCTCCAGCACCATCCCCGTTTCTAATGACATTTGAAATATTTCGGTCAGAAGCCCCTGCTATTTCCACACTAACTTCCCTCAAGGTTCTAGGGAATATTCTGTCCAGACCTGGAGACTTATCCACTTTTATATTCCTTAAAAGTGCCAGTACTTCCTCTTCTTTGATCATCATACCTTCCATAACTACCTTTCTTGTTTCCTTTACCTTACACAATTTAATATCCTTCTCCTTAGTGAATACTGAAGAAAAGAAATTGTTCAAAATCTCCCCCATCTCTTTTGGCTCTGCACATAGCCATCCACTCTGATTCTCTAAGGGACCAATTTTATCCCTCACTATCCTTTTACTATTAACATAACTGTGGAAACCCTTTGGATTTATTTTCATCTTACTTGCCAAAGCAGCCTCATATCTTCTTTTAGCTTTTCTAATTTCTTTCTTAAGGTTCTTTTTACGTTCTTTATATTCCTCAAGCACCTCATTTACTCCAAGCTGCCTATATTTATTGTAGATCCCACTCTTTTTCCGAACTAAGTTTCCTATATCCCTTGAAAACCATGGCTCCCTCAAACTTTTAACCTTTCCTTTCAACCTGACAGGAACATAAAGATCCTGTACCCTCAAAATTTCACCTTTAATTTACTTCCATTTCTCTATTACATCCTTCCCATAAAACAAATTGTCCCAATCTATTCCTTCTAAATCCTTTCGCATCTCCTCAAAGTTAGCCTTTCTCCAATCAAGAATCTCAACCCTGGGTCCAGTCCTATCCTTCTCCATAATTATATTGAAACTAATGGTATTGTGATCACTGGACCCGAAGTGCTCCCCAACACATATCTCCATCACCTGACCTATCTCATTCCCTAACAGGAGATCCAACACTGCCCTTTCTCTAGTTAGTACCTCTATGTATTGCCACAAAAAACTATCTTGCACACATTTGACAAAGTCCAAACCATCCATCCCTTTTAGAGAATGGGCTTCCCAGTCTATGTGTGGAAAATTAAAATCTCCCACAATCACAACCTTGTGCTTACTACAAATATCTGCTATCTCCTGACAGATTTGCTCCTCCAATTCTCACTCCCCATTAGGTGCTCTATAATACACCTCTGTAAGTGTTACTACACCTTTCCCATTCCTCAATTCCACCCAAGTAGCCTCCCTAGATGAGCCCTCTAATCTATCCTGCCAAAGCACCGCTGTAATATTTTCTCCTGCAAGCAATGCAACACCTCCCCCTCTTGCCCCTCCGATTCTATCACACTTGAAGCAACAAAATCCAGGAATATTTAGTTGCCAATCACACCCCTCCTGCGATCATGTTTCACTAATAGCTACAACATCATATTTCCGGGTATCAATCCATGCTCTAAGCTCATCCACCTTTCTTACAATGCTCCTAGCATTAAAATAGATGCATTTAAGAAACTCTCCACCTCTTACTTTCTGTTTATCCCTAATGGAGCAAACAACTTAGTTATCTTTTTCTTTCTTCTCCCCTACATCTTCGGTCTGAGTGCTCCCGATCTCTGTCCCCTGCCTATCCTCCCTCACACACTGTCTACTAGCTTTCTCTATTTTTGAACTAACCTCCTCTCTCCTGGTCTCTTCAATTTGATCCCCACCCCTCAACCATTCTTGTTTAAAGTCTCCTCAGTAACCTTCACAAATCTCCCTGCCAGGATATTAGACTGCCTAGGATTCAAGTGCAACCCGTCCTTTTAGTACAGGTCAAGCCTGTGCCAAAAGAGGTCCCAATGGAGAAGGCTCAGGAGCTTGAAGACTCGTACGGCCAGGTTTGGGAACAGCTTCTTTCCAACTGTGATAAGACTGCTGAATGGATCCTGACCCGGATCTGAGCTGTACCCTCCAAATATCCAGATCTGCCTCTCGGTTTTTTTGCACTACCTTACTTTCCCTTTTCTATTTTCTATTTATGATTTATAACTTAAATTTTTATTCTATTTACTACCATTTTGTACTCCAGAGAGCGTGAAGCGCAGAATCAAATATCGCTGTGATGATTGTATGCTCTAGTATCAATTGTTTGGTGAAAATAAAGTAATAATAATAAATACTGAAAGCCCTGGATACTGTGAAAGCTATAGGCCGAGACAAAATCCCGGCAATAGCCCTGGACTTGTGCTCCAGAACTTGCCACGCCACAAGCCAAGCTGTTCTAGTACAGCTACAACACCAGCATCTATCCGGCCACGTGGAAAATTGCCCAGGTATGTCCTATACACAAGAAACAGGACAAGTCCAACCCAGCCAATTACTGCCCTGTCAGCCTACTCCCAATCATCAGCAAAGTAATGGAAGGGATCACCAACAATGCTATCAGGCAGCACCTACTCGGCAATAACCTGCTTACAGATGTCCAGTTTGAGTTCCGTCAAGGCCACTCAACTCCTGACCTCTTCATCTCCTTGTTCCAAACATGGACCAAAGTGCGAAGTACCAGAGGTGAGGTGGGAGTGGTAGCCCACGACACCAAGGCAGCATTTGACTGAGTATGGCATCAAGGTGCCCGAGCTAAAATGGAGTCAATGGGAATTAGGGGGAAAACCCTCTGCTGGTTGGAATCATACCTGACACAAAGGAAGATGGTTGTGGTGGTTGGAGGTCAATGATCTCATCCTCTGGACATCACTCAGGGACCAACCATCCTCAGGTATTTCACCAATGACTTTCCTTCCGTCAAAAGGTGAGAATTGTGGATGTTCACAGATGACTGTACAATGTTCTGCACCATTTGTGACTCCTCAGCTAGTGAAGCAGTTCATACCGAAATGCAGCTGGACCTGGACAATATCCAGGCTTGGGCTGACAAGTGGCAAATAACATTCGAGTGCCACGCAAGTGCCAGACGATGACCATCTCCAGCAAGAGAGACTCTAACCATCGTCTCTTGACATTCAGTGGCATCACCATCACTGAATCCCCTATTATCAACATCCTGGGGGTTATCATTCACAGGTAACTGAACTGGTCTAGCCATATAAACACCATGGCTACCAGAGCAGGTCAAAGGCTAGGAATCCTGTGGCGTGTAACTCACCTCCTGACTCCCCAAAGCCTGTCCACCATCTACAAGGCTCAGGTCAGGGGTGTAATGGGATTCCTTCCCTAACAGCACTGTGGATCTACCTACACCTCAGGGACCTCTGTGGTTCAAGAAGGCAGCTCATCGCCACTTTCTCAAGGGCAATAAATGCTGACTTAGCTGGTGACGCCCACATCCTGTAAATGAATAAATAAAAAAAGAAAAGAAGATCTTCCACACATAGGAGGCCCCAGCTGATGTATCACGTAATCATTTGGTTGCTTGTGCACTCTCCACATCTCACTACAGTTCAACAGGTTCATGGACCATTCAGAATTCTGCTGTTGTTAAAATGCTGAGTGTGGGTCTTCAGCATCCTGTAATCTTCTCTCAGATGGTAATAATGCAAAGGCTCAGACAGCGAGGGCCTTTAATGATGCATCTCACCACCTTGAAGTGCCGCCTCTTGATTAATGTAATTGACTGAGTCTATAGCCATCTGCAGCCTCTTATAAATGTGTGCATTTGAAGTTCCATCCAGACTGTTTAGAATGCTCTCTACCATGCATCTATAGAAACTTACAAGTCTTTAGTAACATAACAAAATTCCTCAGACTCATAATAAATAGAGCCACTGGTGTTCCTCATGATTTCATCAACCTATTGTGACCAGGATGGATCATCCAGAGGTTGGACCTGATGTCTGTGAGTCCAAGAGTCTGTGAGGTCCCCTGCCCTGGAGTTAAGAGATGTGACTGTGGTGTGTGAAGGAGTGGGCAGGAGCTTGTCTCGTTGTTATCTTAATTTGTTCTGTCATTGCTGTTGCTGCTTGTGTTGTTCTGCTGAATATTGTCAGCTTGCCACATTGGCACTGGAATATGTGACAACACTTGCTTCATTTGCAGGTTGAGTCTGTGCTGAGGAAGTCAAATGCGATGTTGGCATTTATTTCAAGAGGATGAGAATATAAGGCAGTGCGAGAGGGAGGACAGGCAGGTGATAAGAGAAGGGATGTGCTCAGACTGATGGTTTGAGATGTGTCTATTTTAATGCAAGGAGTATTATGAACAAAGTGGATGAGTTTAGAGCGTGGATTAATACTTGAAGCTATGATGTTGTGGCCATTGCAGAGACTTGGATGGCTCAGGGATGGGAATGGTTTCTTTGAGTGCCAGGCTTTAGATGTTTCAGAAAGGACAGGGAGGGAGGCAAAAGAGGTGGGGGCGTGGCACTGTTGATCAGAGATAGTGTCACGGCTGCAGAAAAGGTGGACACCATGGCGGGATTGTCTATGGAGTCTCTGTGGGTGGAGGTTAGGAACAGAAAGGGGTCAATAACTTTACTGGGTGTTTTTTTACAGGCTGTCCAATAGTAACAGGGATATCGAGGAGCAGATAGGGAAACAGATCCTGGACAGATGTAATAATAACAGAGTTCTCATGATGGGAGATTTTAATTTCCCAAATATCGATTGGCATCTCCCTAGAGCGAGGGGTTTAGATGGGGTGGAGTTTGTTAGGTGTGTTCAGGAAGGTTTCTTGACACAATATGTAGATAAGCCTACAAGAAGCGAGGCTGTACTTGATCTGGTATTGGGAAATACACCTGGTCAGGTGTCAAATCTCTAAGTGGGAGAGCATTTTAGAGATAGTGATCACAATTCTATCTCCTTTACCCATAGCATTGGAGAGGGATAGGAACAGACAATTTGGAAAACATTTAATTGGAGTAAGGGGAAATATGAGGCTGTCAGGCAGGATCTTGGAATCATAAATTGGGAACAGATGTTCTCAGAGAAAAGCACGGAAGAAATGTGGCAAATGTTCAGGGGATATTTGTGTGGAGTTCTGCATAAGTACGTTCCAATGAGACAGGGAAAGAATGGTAGGATACAGGAACCGTGGTGTACAAAGGCTGTTATAAATCTACTCAAGGAAAGAAAAGCTTATGAAAGGTTCAAAAAACTAGGTAATGATATAGATCTAGAAGATTATAAGGCTATCAAGAAGGAGCTTAAGAATGAAATTAGGAGAGCCAGAAGGGGCCATGAGAAGGCCTTGGTGGACAGGATTAAGGAAAACCCTAAGGCATTCTAAAGTATGTGAAAGCAAGGGGATAAGACGTGAGAGAATAGGACCAATCAAGTGTGACAGTGGAAAAGTGTGTATGGAACTGGAAGAGATAGCGGAAGTATTTAACGAATACTTTGCTTCAGTATTCACTATGGAAAAGGATCTTGGCAATTGTAGGGATGACTTACAGTGGACTGAAAAGCTTGAGCATGTAGATATTAAGAAAGAGGATGAGCTGGAGCTTTTGGAAAGCATCAAGTTGGATAAGTCGCCGGGACCGGATGAGATGTACCCCAGGCTACAGTGTGAGGCAAGGGAGGAGATTGCTGAGCCTCTGGTGATGTTCTTTGCATCATCAATGTGGACAGATGAGGTTCCGGAGGATTGGAGGGTTGTGGATGCTGTTCCCTTATTCAAGAAAGGGAGTAGAGGTACCCCAGGAAATTATAGACCAGTGAGTCTTACTTCAGTGGTTGGTAAGTTGATGGAGAAGATCCTGAGAGGCAGGATTTATGAATATTTGGAGAGGCATAATATGAATAGGAATAGTCAGCATGGCTTTGTGAAAGGCAGGTCGTGCCTTACAAGCCTGGTTGAATTTTTTGAGGATGTGACTAATCACATTGATGTAGTGTATATGGATTTCAGCAAGGCATTTGATAAGGTACCCCATGAAAGGCTTATTGAGAAAGTAAGGATTGGTCCAAGGAGGCTTTGTGGATCCAGAACTGGCTTCCCCGTTGGTGACCAGTGGTGTGCCTCAGGGATCTGTTCTGGGACACCTACTCTTTGTTATTTTTATAAATGACCTGGATGAGGAAGTGGAGGGATGAGTTAGTAAAATTGCTGATGACACAAAGGTTGGGGGTGTTGTGGATAGTGTTGAGGGCTGTCACAGGTTACAGCGGGATATTGATAGGATGCAAAACTGGGCTGAGAAGTGGCAGATGGAGTTCAACCCAGATAAGTGTGAAGTGGTTCATTCTGGTTACTCAACTATGATGGCAGAATATAGTATTAATAGTAAGACTCTTGGCAGTGTGGAGGATCAGAGGGATCTTGGGATCTGAGTCCATAAGACACTCAAAGCTGCTATGCAGGTTGACTCTGTGGTTAAGAAGGCATACGGTGCATTGGCCTTCATCAATTGTGGGATTGAATTTAAGAGTAGAGAGGTAATGTTGGGAGACTTCCGGTAGCGCTCATGGAGTGAAGTCGCGTTCTTGACTCGCTCCATTACCTCTGAGTTTTTTCTCTCTATGGTCAGCTATACTTTAATTAACTATTAAGGCATCAATTTTTACAATACTTTGAATTAAACTGAATTCTCTGACAATTGGATGATACTGAGATCGGCTATGTCTAAGAACGGGAAAGACGGCAAGGATGGTAAACCTCCGGTTAAACCGAAAGCTACGGATCTCCCTCCGACTGAATCACCGGTGACTTTGGAAGCTATATCGGAGTTAATTCAGAGGGAAATTTCAACCTCTGTTAGGGAGATGATTCGTACAGAAATTATGGGCTCTGTTAAAGACCTGATTCATATGGAAATCTCAACTAAGTTCCAGAAAATTGCCGATTTAATTGATAAGATGCAAACATGTATTGCGGAACATCAGTCGGCTATATCTGGTCTTCAAAAATCCGCGCAACAAAGTGAGCTTAAGATGGGGAAAGTCGAAGAAACAATTAATGTAATGAAGAAGAAACTTGACTTTTTGACTTTTAAAAACTCTGACTTGGAATCTAGAATGCGACGGCAGAATTTACGAATGATTGGCGTCAGGGAAGCCGTGGAAGCTAACAACCCTATGAAATATTTCTCCCAACTTTTAAAAGATGCATTCCCTACTGTATTTCCTGACCAACCACCGCTACTGGATCGTGTTCACAGAATCCCATCATACTCGTCTAGGTCAGATAGACCTAGGCATGTTATCTTACGTTTTCATTACTTTCAAGACAAGGAGAGACTGTTTCGATTCGCTCGATCTAAAGGTTTCATTGATTTTTCGGATCTTAAGTTCCGATTCGTGGAAGATTTCAGTAAACCAATCTGGGACCAACGGGTCCGTTACAGATCCGTGATGTCGGAATTCTATAAGATGGATTTAAGACCAGCGCTGCTGTACCCTGCACGTCTAAGGATTCGCATGTTAGATGGAGCTCTTCGTTTTTTTGATTCTCCATCGGATGCCCAGAGTTATCTGGATCAACTTTCATCTTCAACATCTTAATTGCCTTTTTTTAATTATCTCCGTTGATCGGAGGCTGTGAATTGGTTGGTTTTAACTTTTCTGTGCCCTATTTGGGCAGAAAAGTTTACTTTTGATTTCTTAATATGGCTGCTAAACTTTCTTTTTAACTGCGTCATTTCTTTCTTTTCCCAGGGGATTCTGGGTGGTTACTTCCCTTTTGTCATCTTACGTATTTCCTGTGCGGCCTTAAATTTTGTAGTTTTTTTTTAAATTTTATTCTGTTTTGCTTTTTATAATCATTTTATGTTAATAATCCTATTTTTTTTGTTGCTGTGTCTATTCATGAGTTTGAGGTTTATTGTGGTTTTTTTTTAATATATACTTTCCGGCTTTTGTTCTGTTCTGTGTGTATTTTAATTGAGCTAACTTTTTTTTACTTATTTTTTTTACTGTTTTACAATTAGCTGATCCTTTTCATATTTATACCTTTTTTTTAGGGAGCGTATACCGGAAGTCATGGGGGTAGTTTTAGCGCTTGCTTCTTTCTGGCGGGTCTGCTTTAGATTTCGCCTTGGGGTCCTGGGGTGGGGGGCGGTGGGAGGGGCTTCACATTTTAGTTTGTTTCTCTTTGGGCTATATACATTATTGAAGTATTGGTTACGTCCTTTTCCCCGGTATCTTTTGTATGTTCTGTTTCCTCTCCGGGTCTGTGGGTCGCGCCTATTGTCAATCCTCCTTGTTATGGGTTGACTTTAGGATTTATGGAGTCTATTATTAATTTTGTCTCCTGGAATACTAATGGTCTTAATCATCCTATTAAAAGGAAAAAAGTTTTTAAAGTGTTCCGGAGACTTAAAGCACAAATTTTATTTTTACAAGAGACCCATGTACGGAGGGGGGACAGACTACGTTTTTTCAAATTTTGGAAGGGAAAAACAACAATTTCATTCGAACTCCAATGCTAAGATTCGAGGCGTCTCTATTTTTATAGACTCCTCAGTTACTTTTATACAACAGGATATTATCTCTGATCCGAATGGTAGATTTTTATTGGTTAGTGGTTTATTATTTAATAAAAAAGTAGTTTTGGTTAATGTTTATGCTCCTAATATGGATTGTCCGGAATTTTATAAATCATTGTTTGATCAGTTTCCGAATTTGAACGAGTTTTCATTGATTTGGGGCGGAGATCTTAATACCTGTTTATCTCCAGCTTTGGACCGTTCGGCTCCTTTACGGACTTTACCTAATAAATCTGCAAATTTGATTAATTTTTTCCTTTCTGATTCTGGGTCGACGGACATTTGGCGTTTTCTGCATCCTCAGGAAAAAGATTTTTCCTTCTTTTCACATGTTCATCATTCCTATTCAAGAATTGATTATTTTTTCATTGATTCTCGTCTCATTCCTTCAGTGATTAAATGTGATTATGATTCTATAACCATTTCGGATCATGCTCCACTTAAGCTTTCTATTAAAATTATGGCCAATATACCAAACAATAGACAATGGCGTTTTAATTCGCTGTTGCTTCAGGACTCGGACTTTGTTAATTTTATGAATGAACAGATTGAGCTTTTTTTTACAATTAACCATACAGAAGATATTTCGGTTAACACTCTTTGGGACACTTTTAAAGCCTATATTCGGGGTCAGATTATTTCGTATTCCGTTGCTTTGAGGAAGAAACAGAAGCAGGAGGAGATGGTAATTGTGGACAAGATTAAAGAAATTGATAAGAAATATGTTATGGCTCCTTCTGAGGAGCTATACAAACAAAGAACTGAACTTCAAATGGAACACAGTTTACTACTCTCGTCCTCGATTGTAAACCAATTAAAGAAAACAAGAAGTGATTTTTATGTTCACAGTGATAAAATTGGCAAGCTGCTGGCTAATCAATTGAAATCTAATTATGTTAAATCTCAAATCAATCAGATTTATAACCAAAATGATCGATTGATATTGGATCATGTGGGGATTAATCAAACCTTTTGTGATTTTTATTCTTCTTTATACCAATCAGAGTCTCCTCGAGATTCTAAATATATGAATGATTTTTTAGATAAGTTAGACTTCCCTCTGATTTCACAGGATATGTCTTCTTTATTAGATACTTCCATTACAATGGATGAGATTAAGAATGTTATTTTTTCTATGAATCTGGGGAAAGCTCCTGGCCCTGATGGGTTTACCGTTGAATTTTATAAATGTTTTGCTTCTTTATTGATTCCTTGGCTCTATAAGGTTTTTGAGGCTTCTTTGAAACTTGGTAAACTTCCGGAATCTTTTAATAGAGCATCAATTTCTTTAATACTAAAGAAGGATAAAGACCCTGCTCAATGTGCATCTTATAGACCAATATCTTTATTAAATGTTGATTCTAAAGTTTTTTCTAAGTTATTAGCAAATAGACTAGAAAAAGTACTTCCTTCTATTATTTCGGAAGACCAAACGGGTTTTATTAAAGGTCGTTACTCTTTTTATAATATTCGTACATTGTTAAATATCGTTTATACTCCCTCACAAAATGTTCCTGAGTGTGTTATTTCTTTAGATGCCGAGAAAGCTTTTGATAGAGTAGAATGGCCTTATTTATTTAAGGTGCTTGAAATGTTTAATTTTAGCTTGAAATTTATATCCTGGATTAAACTGTTATATTACTCCCCTGTAGCCTCGGTTCGTACTAACTCCTTAAACTCACCTTTTTTTCCTCTCTTTCGTGGTACTCGACAAGGCTGTCCTCTTAGTCCCCTATTATTTGATATTGCATTAGAACCTCTTGCAATTGCTATTCGAGAATCTTTAAATATTACTGGGATAACTCGGGGATTAAAGTCCCATAAATTATCACTCTATGCTGATGATTTACTTTTATATATTTCTAATCCTGAGAGATCCATTCCTGCTGTTTTAGAGTTATTAGCACAATTTGGTCTTTTCTCAGGTTATAAATTAAATCTTAGTAAGAGTGAACTTTTTCCGATTAATAAACATCTTCCCTTATATTATAAATTTCCATTTAAATTGATTAATAATTACTTTTCATATCTTGGGATTAAAATTACTTGTAAACATAAAGATTTATTTAAGACTAACTTTTTACCATTAATAGACCATATTACTCAACTTTCATCTAAATGGTTTCCCTTATATTTAACTTTGATTGGTCGTATTAATGCAGTTAAGATGTTTTTTTTGCCAAAATTTTTATATGTGTTTCAGGCATTACCAATTTTCGTTCCTAAATCTTTTTTTGATAAAGTTGACTCTAAAATTTCTTCATTTATTTGGCAGAACAAGAATCCGAGACTGGGTAAAATATATTTACAGAAAGCTAAGAGAGATGGAGGTTTAGCATTACCTAACTTTAGATTTTATTATTGGGCTATTAATATTCGACATATGAAATTTTGGTTACTTGACCGGGACATACTATTTATTCCTAAATGGGTAGCATTGGAATTACAATCTGTTCAGGGTTATACACTTGGTTCTATTTTAGGTTCCTCTCTTCCTTTTGATTCGAAACGTCTTAAGCAGGTCTCTAACCCGATAGTTAAATATGCTTTGCGCATTTGGTTTCAATTCAGAAAATTTTTTGATCTTAATCAATTCGGGTTAGCGATTCCTATTTTAGGTAACATATTTTTTCCTCCCTCTTTTACGGATCGCGCTTTTCAAACTTGGAAGACTAAGGGTATTTTACGGTTTTTGGATTTATTTTTAGATGGTTCCCTTATGTCTTTTGAACAATTATCTAATAAATATAACTTATCAAGAATACATTTTTTTAGATATTTACAAGTTAGAAATTTCCTAAGTACTATACTTACTTCCTTTCCAATGCTTCCTCCTATATATATTTTAGATTCGATAATTAACCTTAATCCATGTCAGAAAGGTGCATCGGCTATGATTTATAATATTATTATGAAACTTAGGAAAGCTCCATTTGATAAGATTAGGGTAGATTGGGAACAGGAATTGGGGCTTACCATTTCTGTGGATGATTGGGGGCAGATTTTACAATTAGTTAATACTTCCTCTATTTGTGCTAAACATTCCCTAATTCAATTTAAAGTGGTTCATAGAGCACATATGTCCAAAGATAAGTTAGCGCGTTTTTACTCGCATATTAATCCTTTCTGTGATAGATGTTCGGGGCAGATAGCCTCTTTAACTCATATGTTTTGGTCTTGCCCTACTTTGGAAACTTTTTGGAGAGATATTTTCAATATTATTTCTAAGGTATTAAATATAGATATCTCTCCTCACCCTATTACTGCTATCTTTGGACTACCTAAAATTTCTAGTAATCTTTCCCCTTCAGCCCGTAGAATGATTGCATTTCTTACTTTAATGGCGAAAAGATGTATTTTACAACATTGGAAAGAGCTTAATGCTCCAACTACCTTTTTTTGGTTTTCTCAGACGATTTTATGTTTGAATCTGGAGAAAATTAGAAGTAACCTTTATGATTCTTCATTTAAATTTGAACAGATTTGGGGACCTTTTATTCGATATTTTCATTTAATGTAATATTTACCCTTCTTGTTTTTTCTTCACTGTTTTAATGGAGGTCGGGATTGAGGACGTGATTTTAAGTTTAACTCTGTTTGGTTTCAAGTTAGCCCATTGCTTTGCTTTGCTTTTAGTTAGTTGCACGGTGGGTTTTTTTTTTGGGGTTTTTTTTTTTTCTTTTTTTTTCCATTGATATATATAAAATCTAGTATACTATTATGTTATCTTGGTTTCTTATGCTTAAATTACATTGTTTGTAGTATTTTCTTTTTGGTATTGTTATCTTTTGGAATTTTATTATACTTTAACATTGTATTAATGTTTATATGGCTTACCTTTTTTGTATACTTACTCAATAAAAAGATTTAAAAAGAAAGAAAGAGAGGTAATGTTGCAGTTGTCTAGGACCCCAGTCAGACTGCACTTGGAGTACTGTGCTCAGTTCTGGTCACCTCACTACAGGAAGGATGTGGAAGCCATAGAAAGGGTGCAGAGGCGATTTACTAGGATGTTGCCTGGATTGGGGAGCATGCCTTATGAGAATAGGTTGAGTGACGGAGGATGAAAGGTGACCTAATTGAGGTGTATAAGATGATGAGAGGCATTGATTGTGTGGATAGTCAGAGGCTTTTTCCCAGGGCTGAAATAGCTAGCATGAGAGGGCACAGTTTTAAGGTGCTTGGAAGCAGATAAAGAGGAGATGTCAGGGGTAGGTTTTTTTACGTAGAGAGTGGTGAGTGAGTGGAATGTGCTGCCAGCGACGGTGGTGGAGGAGGATACGATAGGGTCTTTTAAGAGACTCCTGGTTAAGTACATGGAGCTTAGAAAAAATAGAGGGTTATGGGTAACCCTAGTAATTTCTAAGGTAGGGACATGTTCAACACAACTTTGTGCAGTAGGTTTTCTATGTTTCTATTATCAGGGAAGTTTCCTTAATCAGTACATAGAAGACTAACAAGACAGTGTGCAATACTTAATCTCATATTGGGGAATGAGGCAGGGCAGGTGACAGAAGTTTGTACAGGGGAACACTTTGCATCCAGTGTTCATACTGCTATTAGTTTCAAATTAAGTATGGAAAAAGAGAGTTCTGGTCTGCAGATTGAGATTGTAAATTGAAGAAAGGCCAGTTTTGATGGATCTGGCAAGTAAGGATTGGGGCAGGCTATTTTCTGGCCAAGGTGTACTGGGTAAATGGGAGGCTTTTAAAAGTGAAATTTAAGAATACAAAGCTTTTATGTGCCTGTTAGAATAAAAAGTAAAGATAATAGGTTTATGGAACCTTGGTTTTCAAGAGATATTGAGGACCGGGTTGAGAAAAAAATGTCGGTGCATTGCAGGTACAGGCAGGTAGGAAAGAAATGAGATGCTTATGGAGTACAAGAAGTGCAAGAGAACATTTAAGAATGAAATCATAAGGGCAAAGGTTGCCCTTGCAGTTGAAGTGAAGGAGTTTCCTAAATGCTTCTACAGATATGTTAAGAGAAAAAGGGTTGCAAGGGACAAAGATAGTCCTCTGGGAGATCAGAGTGGTAATCTAAGTGTGGAGCCAAAAGAGGTGAAGGAGATCTTAAATGAATTTTTTGCATCTGTGCTTACTCAGGAGATAGACACAGAGTCTATGGAAGTGAGGCAAGATGACAGCTACTTCATGGACCCTGTACAGATTACAGAGGAGGAGGTGTCTGCTGTCTTGAGGCAAATTAGAATGGATAAATCCCAAGGCTGACATGTTCCCTTGGACCGTGTGGGAGGCAAGTGGAGAAGTTGCAGGGGCCCTAGCAGAGGTATTTAAGTCACCCTCCATGACAGGTGAGGTACTGGAGGGTTGGAGGATAGCTAATGTTGTTCCGCTATTTAAGAAAGGATCTAAAAACAAACCAGTAAGTTGTGGGCTAATGATCCTGACAGCAACAATGGGAAAGTTTTGGAAGGTTTTCTAAGGGACCAGGTATATGAGTATTTGGATAGACATGGACTGATTGGGGATAGTCAGCATGGCTTTGTGCATGGTAGGTTATGCACATGAATAATTTATCTTAGAGAGTTTTCAGGGAAGTTACCAGGAAATTTAATGCTGGCAAGGCAATGGATGGTGTCTGCATGGATGTTAGTAAGGCATTTGACAAGGTTCTGCGTGCGAGGTTAGTGAAGAAGGTTCAGTCACTCGACATTCAAAATGAGGTAGTAAATTGAATTAGATTTGTGGTTGACACCAAGACTTGGGATGTAGTGGACAGTGAGGAAGGCAATCAGAGCTTGCAGAAGGATCTGCATCAGCTGTAAAAATGGGCTGAAAAATGGCAGATGGAATTTAATGCAGACAAGTGCGAGGTGTTGCTCTTCAGTAGGGCCAACGAGAGAAAGACTTACACAGTGAACTGAAGAGTGGGGTAGAACAAAGAGATCTGGGAATACAGGTCCATAATTCATCAAAAGTAGAGTCACGGGTGGATAGGGTCATAAAGAAAGCTTTTGGCACATTGGCCTTCATAAATCAAAGCACTGAGTATAGGAGTTGGGATGTTATGGTGAAGTTGTATAAGACATTAGTGAGGCCTAATTTGGAGTATTACATGCAGTTTTGGTCACCTACCTACAGGAAAGATGTAAATAAGGTTGAAATCGTCAGAGAAAATTTACAAGGATGTTGCCAGGACTTGAAGACTAGAGTTGTAGGGAAAGATTGAATAGGTTTGGACTTTTTCTTTGGAATGTAGAAAATTGAGAGGAGATTTAATAGAAGTATACAAAATAATGAGGGGTATAGATAGGGTAAATACAAGCAGGCTTTTTCCACTGAGGTTGGGTGGGACTACATCCTGAGGTAATGGGTTAAGAGTGAAAGGTGAAAAGTTTAAGGGGAACACGAGGGTCAACATTTTACATTTAGAGGGTGGTGAGAGTGTGGAATGAGCTGCCAGCGCAAGTGGTGCATGCATGCTTGATTTCAACGTTTAAGAGGGGTTTGGATAGGTACATGGTTGGGAGGGCTATGGTCCTCGTGCAGGTAGATGGGAGTAGGCAGTTTAAATAGTTTTGGTACAGACTAGATAGACTGAAGGGCCTGTTTCTGTTCTGTACTTTTATCTGACGTGTGTGACATGTCGAAGTCACAAACTTCAAAGAACGGTGCTGCTGTGCCTTCTTTGTAACAGCACTTAGATCCTCTGAAATGATAATACAAAGGAATTTAAAATTGATGACCTCTCCACCTCTGATCCCCGATGAGGACTGGTTTCCTCCTCCTGTAGTCAATGGCTTTGCTCATCATGTACTTTGTACAATTTCACTAGCTCCTGGCCAGGAACTGAGAATAGTAACCACAGACTGGCTCATCAGTTTTTAAAGATAACTAACAGTATATTTACTAATAATGTAGGTACTTTGCATCTTCAGGATTTATCCTGTCCTTTAGAATATTAGCAGGTCAAGTTCATAGGTGTAGAAAATCAATGAAGAGCAGATGTTAGAAATCTGAAATAAAAGCAGAAAGTACTGGAAATGCTCAGTGTGGCAGGTATCATCTGTGGAAAGACAAATGGTAAATGTTTCAGGTCCAACGTAGGTCGGGTGGTATCAGGGGAAAGAGAGACTGTGATCGGGTCAGATAGCTTTCTATTTCCATTGATACTACCTGAGCTGCTGAGTGTTTCCAGCATTTTCTATCTCCCAAAATACTGAAACCCTTTTTGTCTGAAGTATAAACATATTGTTCCCTCTTTATAATTCTGCCAAAATGCTGGAGCTTAAATGGAGCTATTTTAATCTACATTATTCATTATCCATATACAACAATATATAATGAAAGTTGTGAGTTTTACGGAAGTTGTTTACTATTACGTTTATCTTCATTTGACCTTATCAATTCTAGGTTGCACTTATGATTCTCTAGTTTCTTCACAAGCAGTTTTAATTCTTTAATATAGAAATCCCAAACAATAACTAAAAATACATTTATACTTTCTGTATATATTGATAACTGTACAATGCGGAGCACATTACATAGAGCAAGCTTCATTACTGAAACACAATTTTCACCTACCTTATCACTTGTACTTTTTTTCCACAGGAATCCATCATAATATAAAGGCAGAGAAGTAATCTTCTCACGTCTTTCAAAGACCAACCTCAGATTTTTTCTAGAGGCAGCCATTTCTTTCAGGTTACAAGCAAGCTCACAGTTAATTATTAACCAAGGAGTGAGCTAATCGAAACCCGCCGACATGTAGAGCTTTGTCTCACTGAAAGACTGTCCGTTCTAACACAAATCCTATTAAATTCATCTCGCAAGAAACTGAACAAGGCAAGGTTTAGAGGAAAGTTCAACCTCTTTTTCATATGCTTCTGTAAATTGGAATGCAGAAGGAATGAGGAAACTATTTGAAGAGGAAGTAGTGGTCATAAAATTTATGTGCTAAAGAGAACAATCCTACTCCTGGCCACGATGATTAATGGTTTTGTGTGAAAACACCTTTGTCACTCATAATTGCTTTCATTTTAACATCCAGGGCACTGTGAAATAGGAGCCAACTAAAGACAATGGATTTAAACATATTACAACTCATTGTATCCAAGCAATCCAACTTAGCTGGGAAAGACATCTCAGAGAACCAAGCACAGAATCACAGGAGCCAAGTGTCTGACCAGAAGATGTCAGCGGTCATAGAGTTGGATGAGGTAAAGCCACTATAAACATCTCAAGTTGTGCATGAGGGCCTTGAAAATTGAGGCTACTGAGAACAAAGGTTTAATGAAAGTGTAAGGCTTGAAAGAGGTTAGACCATGGCTAATGCATTCTGTATGGGAGTGGAAAGTGAGAAGGGAATGAAGGAGAAAAGCAATAGAGATTCAACTTTTGAGTAAGAAAGGCCTGGATAACAATTGTTCAGGACTCAGTACAATCGTTCAGGGAATAAAACATCACACAGCAGCATCATCGACAATAAGATTTATTATGTAGATTAGTTTCAACCTCTCCTTATAGCACATGCTGTCTAATCCAGGCAATGCTATAGTCATTTTCTGCATCCTCTTTAAAACCTACATTGGCTTCCTATAATGGGGTAAACAGAACTGAATGCCTAACCAGAGTTTTCTAAAGCTGTAGTCTGACTTCCCTACTCTTGAACTCAAGGGCAAGCTTCTCATACACCTTATTTACCAACCTGTCAACCCATGCGGACAATTCCTGGGAGCTATGGAATTTACCCCAAGGTCCTCCGTACATCAAAACTGTTGAGGGTCTTTCCATTAACAATGTACTCCCCCTTTATATTTGATCTCTGAAAGTGCAACACTTCCAATCTGGACAGATTAAACTCCATCTGCCTGTTCTCCACCCTCATCAGCAACTGTTCTATATCCCACTATATCCTTTGGTAATCTTCCACACAGTCTTCAACAGCACCAATCTTTGTATCATCTATGAGCTTGCTAAACCACCTATCCATATTTCATCAAGGTCATTTATATCTATCACAAACAGCAGAGGTCCTAGTAAGCTTCTCTGCAGAATACTAGCAGGAACTGACCACCAGTCAAAGTAATTACTATCAACTGCCTTCTATGGACATGCCAATTCTGAACCTAAACAAGTAACTTACCGTGGATCCCCTGCATCTTAATCTTCTGAAAGAGGGACCTTAACAAATGCTTGTTAAAATCCATGTGGACAACATGCACAGTTAAGTCTTCATTAAAGTTTTAAAAAAACCTACTAAGTAATATAGATACTGTTAAGCACATGACAGAATTTGCCCTTGTTCCATGTAATCTGTCGGTACTCTTCATTGTCTCAGTAAGGCAGACAGCGTAATCAAAGACCCAACAATCTCAGACATTCTCTCTTCTCCCCCCACCTCCTTCAATTAGGCAGGAAATGAAAAAACCTGAAAGCACATACCTCCAGGCTCGAAGGTCATAAGAGCATAAGACATAGGAGCAGAGTTAGGCCATATGGCCCATCGAGTCTGCTTCACCATTCAATCACGGCTGATCCTTTTTCCTATCTCCTCCTCAACCCCCATTTCCGGCATTCTCCCTGTAACCTTTGATGCCATGTCCAATCAAGAACCTAGCAGTCTCTGCCTTTAATACACACCTGGCCTCCACAGCTGCATGTGGCAACAACTTCCACAAGTTCACCACTCTTTGGCTAAGAAATTTCTCCGCATCTCTGTTTTGAAAGGGCACCCCTCTATCGTGAGGCTGTACCCTCTTGTTCTAGACTCTCCCACCATGGAAAACATCCTTTCCACATCTACTCTGTCTAGGCCTTTCAACATTTGAAGGATTTCAATGAGGTCCGCCCGTCACCTTTCTGAACTCCAGCAAGTGCAGACCCAGAGCCATCAAATGTTCCCTGTATGATAAACCTTTCATTCCTGGAATCATCCTTGTGAACCTCCTCTGGACTCTCTACAATGCCAACACATCTTTTATTAGATAAGGGACCCAAAACTGTTCACAATATTCGAGGTGAAGCCTCACCAATGCCTTATAAAGCCTCAGCATCACATCCTTGCTCTTGTATTTGAGACCTCTTGAAATGAATGCTAACATGGCATTTGCCTTCCTCACCATCCTTTTGGCCGGCCGGTGGCACAATGGAATCAGTGCCGGACTCCGGAGCGAAGGCTCCCGAGTTCGAATCCAAGTCGGGCCACCCCCTGAGCACGCTTTCCATCCGTGCTGGGTTGAGTGTCGAGCTAGCCACTCGGCCTTGTAAACAAAAAAAGGGTCAAGTCAGGAACGTTCATATCGTGACTGGTTAATCTGAAAGGAAACCAATCCTGACACCACGCGCCAGACAAGAATGGCTGACTGTCTGGTGCAACACGCAAAAAAACACTAATATAATTTTTTTAAAAACACCCTTTCAACCTGCAAGTTAACCTTTAGGGTTTTCTGTACAAGGACTCCCAAGTCCCTCTGCATTTCAGATTCCCGGATTTTCTCCCCATTTAGAAAATAGTCTGCACATTTATGTCTGCTACCAAGGTGAATGACAATGCATTTTCCACTTTGTACTTCATTTGCCACTTTCTTGCCCATTCTCCTAATCTGACCAATTCCTTCTGCAACCTCCCTGTATCTTCAGCACTATCTGCCCCTCCACCAATCTTTGTATCATCTGCAAACTTGGCAACAAAGCCATCTATTCCATCATCTAATCATTGATGTACAGCATAAAAAGAAGCGGTCCCAACACCGACCCCTGTGTAACACTACTAGTCACTGTCAGCCAACCAGAAAAGGATCATTTTATTCCCACTCACTGCCTCTTACCAATCAGCCAATGCTCTAACCATGTCAGTAACTTTCCTGTAATTCGAGGGGTGATTGACAAGTTTGTGGCCTAGGGTAGAAGGAGTCAATTTTAGAAAACCTAGCACATTTATTTTTCAACATAGTCCCCTCCCACATTTACACACTTAGTCCAGCGGTTGTGGAGCATACGGATCTTGGACCTCCAGAAAGTGTCCACAGCAGGGATGATTGATAAGTTTGTGGCCTAGGTAGAAGGAGATGAGTTATACAGTTCTCGTTACATGCACATGCAGTTCAACTCTTTGAGTGATTATGCAGAAAGTTTGAAGTTAATAACTCATCAGTTAATAACTCACCAGGGGTGATTGGTAAGTTTGTGGCCTAGGTAGAAGGAGATGAGTTATACAGTTCTCGTTACATGCACATGCAGTTCATCTCTTTGAGTGATTATGCAGAAAGTTTGAAGTTAATAACTCATCTCCTAAAGATCAATTCTAATGCCACCACACTCTTTCAGAAACCCTAAAGTGCCCTTATGGACAATAGACAATAGGTGCAGGAGTAGGCCATTCGGCCCTTCAAGCCAGCACCACCATTCACTGTGATCATGGCTGATCATCCACAATAAATATCCAGTTCCTGCCTTATCCCCATAATCTTTGATTCCGCTATCTTTAAGAACTCTATCCACCTCTTTCTTGAAAGCATCCAGAGACTTGGCCTCCACTGCCTTCTGGTGCAGAGCATTTCCCATATCCTCCACTCTCTGGGTGAAGAAGTTTTTCCTCAACTTTAGACCTTAGGTCTTTCAGCTTTTTGAGCACCTTCTGTCTTGTAATAGTAACTGCACCCACTTCTCTTCCTTCACACACTACAACATCAGGCACACTGATAGTGTCTTCCACAGTGAAGACTGACGCAAAATACTCATTTAGTTCAGCAGCCGTCTCCATGTCCCCCGTTATTATTTCTCCTGCCTCATTTTCCAGTGGTCCTATATCCACTCTCATTTCTCTTTTATTTTTAACATGCTTAAAAAAACTTCTACTATCCACTTTGATATTATTTGCTAGCTTGCTTTCATATTTCATCTTTTCCGTTCTAGTGAGTGTCTATCTCACAATAAAACATATTCTTGATTTCATGATTTACCTCATTATAATCATGCACCTTGACGTTTCCCTGAACTGCACTTCCCCTGTACTCTGTAGCTGCAATGTTTTATTCTTCATCCTTATTGTTTTACATTGTCCTGCTCATCAAGGATGGTGGTGGTGTGGATAGTGTAGAAAGCTGTTATAGTTTACATTGAGACGTTGACAGGTTGCAGAGTTGGGCCGAGAAGAGGCAGATGGAGTTCAAAAGTATGAAGTGATACTGTACATATTGAAAAGTCGAGCTTGATGGCAGATTATAAACTATTGGAGAGTCGAGCTTGACAGTGGAATATAAATGATTGTAAAGTCGAGCTTGACAGTGGAGTATAAATGATTGTAAAGCTGAGCTTCATGGTGGAGTATAAACTGTTGTAAAGTTGAGCTTGATGGCAGATTGTAAACTATTGGAGAGTCGAGCTTGACAGTGGAGTATAAATGATTGTAAAGTCGAGCTTGATGGCAGATTATAAACTATTGGAGAGTCGAGCTTGACAGTGGAGTATAAATGATTGTAAAGCTGAGCTTCATGGTGGAGTATAAACTGTTGTAAAGTTGAGCTTGATGGCAGATTGTAAACTATTGAAAAGACATTTCGCATTCATACCTAGACGATGTATAGGCAAGAGCCATTTGTTTAGAAGGGCATTTAGTTGCAGGTTTAATTAGCTCAATGCAACATCATGAGCATGCTCCTGTGCTGCCTTGTCCCATGTTCTATGGTAACTCATGAAGAAAAGGTTGGCAGCATGGCCAAATAAAATTTAGTGCAGAGACAGGATTCATTTTACTTCCTAACTGATAGACTTCAGACAGTCAGGATCACAACCGACCCTCCCTCGCAATTATCAGACAGTCAGGATCACAACCACACCACCCTCCCCATTATCAGTCAGTCAGGATCATAACCGTCCCTCCCTCCCCATTATCAGACAGTCAGGATCACAACCGCCCCTCATTCACAATTATCAGACAATCAGGATCACAACCGTTATTCCCGCCCCAGTATCAGACAGTCAGGATCACAAATGTCCCTCCCTCCCTATTATCAGACTGTCAGGATGTACGGCTGTCCCTCCCTCCCAATTATCAGTCAGTCAGCATCACAACCACTCCTCCCTCCCCATTATGAAACAGTCAGGATTTGCAACAATCCCTTCCTCCCCGTCATCAGACAGACAGTATCACAACAGTCCATCCCTCCCCATTATCAGACTGTCAGGATCACAACCGTTCTCCTTCCCCATGATCAGACAGTCAGGTTCACAACTGTCCCTCCCTCCCTATTATCAGACAGTCAGGGTCATATCCGTACCTCCCTCCCCATCATCAGTCAGTCACGATCACAACTGTCCCTTCCTCCTCACTATCAGACAGTCAGGATCACAACCACACCTCCCTCCCAATTATCAGACAGTCAGTATCACAACCATCCCTCCATTCCCATTAGCAGACAGTCAGGATCACAACCGTCACTCCCACCCCAGTATCAGACAGTCAGGATCAAAATCGTGCCTCCCTCCCCATTATCAGACAGTCAGGATCACAACCGTCCCTCACTCACAATTATCAGACAGTCAGCATCACAACCATCATTCCTGCCCCAGTATCAGACAGTCAGGATCACAACCATCCCTCCTTCCCTATTATCAGACTGTCAGGATGTACAACCGTCCCTCCATCCCCATTATCAGACCGTCAGGAATACAACCGACCCTTCCTCCCCATTATCAGACAGTCAGGATCACAACCACACCTCCCTCCGCATTATCAGACAGTCAGTATCACACCAGTCCTCCTTCCCCATTATCAGACAGTCAGAATGTACAACCGTCCTTCCCTCCCCATTATCAGAGAGTCAGGATGTGCAACCGTCCCTCCTTCCCAATTATCAGCCAGCCAGGATCACAACTGTCCCTCCCTCCCAATTATCGGACAGTCAGGATCACAACCGTCCCTCCCTCCACATTATCAGACTATCTAGATCACAACAGTCACTCCCTCCCCATTATCAAACTGTCAGGATCACAACCACACCTCCCTCCCCATTATCAGACAGTCAGTATCACAATCATCCCTCCATCCCCAACATCAGACAGTCACGATCACAACTGTCACTCCTAACCCAGTATCAGACAGTCAGGAACAAAATTGTCCCTCCCTCCCCATTATCAGACAGTCAGGGTCACATCTGTCCCTCCCTCCCCATCATCAGTCAGTCACAATCACAACTGTCCCTTCTTCCCCATTATCAGGCAGTCAGGATCACAACCACACCACCCTCCCCATTATCAGACAGTCAGGCACAAAATCGTGCCTCCCTCCCCATTATCAGACAGTCAGGATCACAACCATCATTCCCGCCCCAGTATCAGATAATCGGATCACAACCGTCCCTCCATCCCCATTATCAGACCGTCAGGATTATAACCGACCCTTCCTCCCCATTATCAGACAGTCAGGATCGCAACCACACCTCCCTCCACATTATCAGACTGTCAATATCACACCAGCCCTCCTTCCCCATTATCAGACAGTCAAAATGTACAACCGTCCTTCCCTCCCCATTATCAGAGCAGCAGGATGTGCAACCGTCCCTCCCTCCCAATTATCGGCCAGTCAGGATCATAACGGTCCATCCTTCCACATTATCAGACTGTCAGGATCACAGCCGTGCCTCCATCCCCATTATCGGAGAGTCACGATCACAACCGTTCATCCCTCCCTATTATAAGTCAGTCAGAATCACAACCGTCCCTCTCTCCCCATTATCAGTCTGTGACGATCACAACTGTCCCTTCTTCCCCGTTATCATACAGTCAGGATCACAACCGTCCCTCCCACCCCAGTATTAGACAGTCAGGATCAAAAACATGCCTCCCTCCCCATTATCAGACAGACAGAATGTATAACTATCCCTCCCTCCCCATTATCAGACAGTCACGATCACAACGGCCCCCACTCCCCATTATCGGACAGTTAGGATCACAACCCTTCCTCCCTCCCGATTATCAGACTGTCAGGGTCACAAACGTCCATCCCTCCCCATTACCAATCAGTCACAATCACAACTGTCCCTTCCTCCCCATTATCAGACAGTCAGGATCACAACCATATCTCCCTTCCGTTATTAGACTGTCAGGATGTACAACCGTCCCAGTCTCCCAATTAACAGACAGTCAGAAAGTACAACCATGGCTCACTCCTTTTAATCAGTCAGGATCACAACCATCCCTCTCTCCCCATTATCAGACATTCAGGATCACAACTGTCACACCTTCCCCATTATCGGACAGTCACGATCACAACTATCCCTTCCTCCCCGTTATCGGACAGTCAGGATCACAGCCGTTCCTCCTTCCCCATTATCAGACTGTCAGGATCACAACCGTCCCTCCATCCCCATTATCGGAGAGTCACGATCACAACTGTTCATCCCTCCCTATTATAAGTCAGTCAGAATCACAACCGTCCCTGTCTCCCCATTATCAGTCTGTGACTATCACAACTGTCCCTTCTTCCCCATTATCATACAGTCAGGGTCACAACGACACCTCCCTCCCCACTATCAGACAGTCAGTATTACAACAGTCCCTCCCTCCCCATTTTCAGACAGTCAGGATCACAACCGTCACTCCCACCCCAGTATCAGACAGTCATGATCACAACCGTCCCTTCCTCCCTATTAGCAGACAGTCAGGACGTGCAACCGTGACTCCCTCCCAATTGTCAGCCAGTCAGGATCACGACCATCCCTCCCTCCCCATTATCAGACAGTCAGGATCACAACCGACCCTCCTTCCCCATTATCAGTCAGTCAGGCTGTGCAGTCGTGCCTCCCTCCACATTATCAGACAGTCATGATCACAACCGTCCCTAGCTCCCCATTATGCGACAGTCCGGATGTACAACGGTACCTCCAACCCCATTATCACACAGTCACGATCACAACCGTCTCTCCCTCCCCAGTATCAGATTGTCAGGCTCACAACCGTCCCTCCCTCCACATTATCAGACAATCATGATCGCAACCGTCCCTAGCTCCCCATCATCAGACTGTCAGGAAGTACAACCATCCCTCCTTCCCCATTATCAGCCAGTCAAGCTGTGCAATCGTGCCTCCCTCCACATTATCAGTCAGCCAGGGTCACAACAGTCACTCCTTCCACATTATCAGACAGTCAGGATCACAACCATCCCTCCCTCACCATTGTCAGACAGTCACGATCACAACAGTCATTCCCTCCCTATTATCAGACTCTGAGGAACACAACCGTCCCTCCCTCCCCATTATTGGACAGTCAAGATCACAACCGGCCCTCCCTCCCCATTATCGGACAGCCAGGATCACATCCGTCCCTCCCTCCCCATTATCAGACAGGCTGGATCACAACCGTCCCTCCCTCCCTATTATCTGACTGTCAGGATGTACAACCGTCCCTCCTTCCCCAATATCAGACAGTCAGGATCACAACCGTCCCTCCCTCTGCATTATCAGACAGCCATGATCACAACCATCCCTCCCTCTTCAATATCAGACAGTCAGGATCACAACCAGCTCTCATTCCCCATTATCAGACACTCAGGATGTGCAACCGTACCTCCCTCCCAATTGTTAGCCAGTCAGGATCACGACCGTCCCTCCCTAGGCTGGATCACAACCGTCCCTCCCTCCCTATTATCTGACTGTCAGGATGTACAACCGTCCCTCCTTCCCCAATATCAGACAGTCAGGATCACAACCGTCCCTCCCTCTGCATTATCAGACAGCCATGATCACAACCATCCCTCCCTCTTCAATATCAGACAGTCAGGATCACAACCAGCTCTCATTCCCCATTATCAGACACTCAGGATGTGCAACCGTACCTCCCTCCCAATTGTTAGCCAGTCAGGATCACGACCGTCCCTCCCTCCCCATTATCAGACTGTCAGGATCACAACTGTCCCTCCTTCCCCATTATCAGTCAGTCAGGCTGTGCAATCGTGCCTCCCTCCACATTATCAGACAGTCATGATCACAAACATCCCTAGCTCCCCATTATGGGACAGTCAGGATGTACAACGGTACCTCCAACCCCATTATCACACAGTCACGATCACAACCGTCTCTCCCTCCCCATTATCAGACTGTCAGGATCACAACTGTCCCTCCTTCCCCATTATCAGTCAGTCAAGCTGTGCAATTGTGCCTTCCTCCACATTATCAGCCAGTCAGGATCACAACAGTCACTCCCTCCACATTATCAGACAGTCAAGATCACATCCATTACTCCCTTACCATTGTCAGACAGTCAGGATCACAACAGGCCCTCCCTCTCCATTATCAGACAGTCAGGATTACAATCATCCCTCCCTCCACATTATCAGACAGTCAGGATCACAGCCATCCCTCCCTCCCCATTATAAGACAGTCACGATCACAACCATCCCTACCTCCCCATTATCAGACAGTTAGGAAGTACAACCGTCCCTCCCTTCCCATTATCAGACAGTCAGAATCACAACTCCGTCCCTCCCTATTATCAGACAGTCAGGATCACAATCGTCCCTCCCACCGCATTATCAGACAGTCATGATCATAACCATCCCTCCTTCCACATTAGCAGACAGTCAGGGTCACAGTCGGGATCACAAATGTCCCTCCTTCCCCATTATCTTACTGTCAAGATGTATAACCGTCCCTCCCTCTCCATTATCAGTCAGTCAGGATGTATAGCCCTCTCTCACCATTATCAGATAATCAGGGTCACAGTCAGGATCACAAATGTTCTTCCCTCCGGATTATCATTCAGTCAGGTTGTACAACCATAACTCACGCCCCATTATCAGACAGTCAGGACTTACAGCTGTTCCTTCCTCCCCATTATCAGGCAGTCAGCATCACAACCATCCCTCTGTCTGATAAAGTTTAAGGGAAAGGGGGATTCTCAAGATTCCTGTAAACAATGTATTCAGTACTATGTGACTGCAGTGTGTTTGAATAATGTCCCACAGCTACCTTCTTTGGAGCAAGATAATTAAAGTTTGCCCAGATCCACATCAGATGTCTCTGGGCTTTCACACCTTTTGATTTTGACAAAAAGCAGTACCTGATGGAAATTAGACAGACTATTCCTTTCTTAATTAAAGCATAAATTTGATGGATGTTCTTATCTTTGCAATTAAGTTGTGGCTCCAGCAAACCAGTTGGATAGTCTTTTCTTTAATTAAGGTGGCTGGAGTATCTAACAAATTGATTGTACTTTTGTATCAATAGTCCATTGACTTGGCCGGAATAGTTATCAAACTGATTGTTCTCTGTATCAATAGTCCATTGACTTGACCGGAATAGTTATCAAACTGATTGCTCTCTGTATCAATAGTCCATTGACATGACCGGAATGCTTATCAAACTGATTGTTCTCTGTATCAATAGTCCATTGAATTGATCGGAATGGTTATCAAACTGATTGTTCTTTTGTATTGGTGGCCTTATAACTTCTGACAATTCTGACATCGGGCAGTGAACTTTTAGAACCGCCGGGGAGATGAGAAAGGTTCTTTCCCTGTTGTCGGGTCCAAGCTCACTCGCCGGCTGAGCTCGAAGAAATAAAGGGGTGGAAAGATAAGTAACGATCTTTTTGTGCTGTTGTTACTTGATCTAGCAAAGTTACGTTTACATTTGGTGCCATGACTCAGATCCCAAAATAGGGAATGTCTCTCTGGGCTGAATGACAGGGAGCTTGAATCGAACACAATTTGAGTGGCAGGCGCCCTGAGGTACTCTGGCTACTCCTTGTGTCCGATCGAGCATTTTTGCCCCTCGCCCATTGGGACTGGTACCTTGACGGGATAGGGCAACCCATTTGGACACAGAATTTAAGGTAAGCAGTTGTCTCTTTTACATTGTTGCAAGTGACAGATATGGCCGGTTGAAATTTGATGATTCGGAAAAGGGGTTGCGTATGTCTCATGACATGGCCGGTTGAAATTTGTAATTAATACGAGACTGGCAGCCCAGTTAAATTCTCACCTTAGCAGCAGAAATATGGCCAGTCGAAATTTAATGAGACAAGTTCAGGATAAAGGAGGAAAGGCCTCCAGAGTACGTGAGAGTTGTTTTTTTTTTCGCGAGTATTGACGGAAAATAGGCTAGTAGTTTTTGTGAGAATTAAAGGCTGCGGGTGACATTGGATATTCTGTATTGTTCCTAAGGAAAGAATCGGGACTGGGGACCCCGGTCAGGAGAGGCAGACACCGCTACCTGACGGATTTGACCTTATCAGCTGCTTCCTGATAATATGGCCGGTTGAAATTGATTAAGGGGGAGGCAGGCTGGCTAAATTTCTCATCCAGTGGCTTGTGCCTAGGCCCTTGTGTTGTGTATTTTGTGTCTATAAGCTGTTTGTCTCGTTGGTTTGTCTGTGTTTCGTGTATTTGTGATTTTGTCTATTTGCTTTACTCTGTACAGCACTTTGGTCAACGAGGTTGTTTTCAAATGTGCTATATACTTGACTTGATAATTAAGAACAACTGATAAGGGCAATAATGGGACAAGGCCCTTAAGACAGCTATGTGTGAACGAATACCAGATAAAAAAAGGACATCCGGATGATAAGTACAGCGCAAACAAAGAAACAGTGTGGCCACCGGGGAAACAAGCAGTAAATTTAATTTGGGAAAAGAATTGCGGTAAAAAGTGGAAATTATTGATTACAGAATGGAAAGGTAGTCTATGCTAAATGCATGTGATAAAGGGATAGAGGTATGTACGGCAGAAGGGACTCCCAAGCGTTGGGAGACACTGCAGGCGGAGTGGAGTGCTAATGGGTAGAAGGGAGAAAAAAGAGAGAACGAGAAACAAAGAAAACAGGCAAAAGCAGATGTGGACAGACAGGAAGGTTTAAAATCAGCAGTGCCGCGTGCGAAGATCTAAGGCCAATACGGGATCCCAAACCCATATCTGGCATACCGACCCAGTTTAAAGACAGTGACCGCGATGAGGATTGGGCACCCACCTTATCCCCCACCTTACCAGAGGCCGAGTGCACCCAGTGCTTCCGAAACCCAATCCTCCCAGTATTCAGAGACGGTGGCCGCTCGGGTATAACAGCAGCGGCAGGGAAGGGAAGGCTCCCTATACCCTGAGATCCAGAAAGGGAATACCAGGGATTATTCCGAGACAAGGGAGGGAAGAATCCAATAAAACCCCAGAGCTAAGGGCTCCACAGAGACAATTACCTACCCGAATGCTGCCCAGTCCACAAGCAGCCGAGGAGGGGCAGCCTCAGTAATTCTTGTATGCACCCTGGAAGCCTCAAGAGATGGTAACAATCATGAATCAGGCCCCCGATAGAAAAGAAAAACCAGCACAGTTTGCCTGGTATGTCCGCATTACTATACAAATCAAATGCGACCCTGCAAGATTTATTTGGTCTCTGCTGCATGACTCTCTCATCTGATGAGGGGCGGGAATGGAAGGCAGAATTAAGATAGTAAACCTATCAGGAGTTACCGGCGGGAATCCATAATGAGAATGAACAGACAGACGGATTATTCAAACCTTGGCGAGGACTCTCCAACAACCTGTAAATATCACTAAAGTACTTGAATGCAAACCTAAGCCTGGGAAATCGGGACCAGGTTATTGGGAGCGATTTATGGCCTGCTACGGCACTTTTGCAGGAGACCAAGCCTTTAATAATGGGTATCCGTTCCCCCAGTTTAATGCCCTACTGCTCAAGTGTTTACCAATTAAATTAGCCAACGGGATTAAAACTAATAACATGGATTGGCCTGACAATGACCGAAATCGAATGCGACGAGCTTTGACATACCAGGTGTCCCCCGCTTTTCAAACGTTCGCCTTACAAAACCTCACTGTTACGAAATACCTACCCTGTTTTCGCAAACAGAAGGTGTTTTCACTGTTACAAAAAAATCAGCGCGTGCCCCGAGCAGCCGCTCTCCCCGGGATTCAGAACGGCATTCTCACCGGCATTTGGGATGCACTCAGTGGGTCCTTTGAGCATCCGATTGAAGAGAACTTTTCTAGTACTGGTAACCTATTGGAATAGTTGGTGGAGTGATAGTCTTTCCTAGCAGAGTCTTGAGCTCAAAGCTAACATCTATAGGAAGAACAACAGGAATTCTGCAGATGCTGGAAATTCAAGCAACACACATCAAAGTTGCTGGTGAATGCAGCAGGCCATCTCTAGGAAGAGGTGCAGTCGACGTTTCAGGCCGAGACCCTTCGTCAGGACTAACTGAAAGAAGAGTTAGTAACAGATTTGAAAGTTGGAGGGGGAGGGGGAGATCCAAAATGATAGGAGAAGACAGGAGGGGGAGGGATGAAGCCAAGAGCTGGACAGATGATTGGCAAAAGGGATACGAGAGGATCATGGGACAGGAGGTCCGGGAAGAAAGACAAGGGGGGGGGGGAACCCAGAGGATGGGCAAGAGGTATATTCAGAGGGACAGAGGGAGAAAAAGGAGAGAGAGAGAAAGAATGTGTGTTAAAAATAAGTAACAGATGGGGTACGAGGGGGAGGTGGGGCCTTAGCGGAAGTTAGAGAAGTCGATGTTCATGCCATCAGGTTGGAGGCTACCCAGACGGAATATAAGGTGTTGTTCCTCCAACCTGAGTGTGGCTTCATCTTTACAGTAGAGGAGGCCGTGGATAGACATGTCAGAATGGGAATGGGAATGGG
The DNA here is from genome assembly GCF_963921235.1 of Mobula hypostoma. NCBI lineage: Eukaryota > Metazoa > Chordata > Chondrichthyes > Myliobatiformes > Myliobatidae > Mobula > Mobula hypostoma. Next base: position 71,906,030 of record NC_086112.1, on the reverse strand, counting down.
ATGTGGAATTAAAATGTGTGGCCACTGGGAGACCCTGCTTTCTCTGGCGGACAGAGCGTAGATGTTCAGCAAAGCGGTGTCCCAGTCTGCGTCGGGTCTCGCCAATATATAAAAGGCCACATCGGGAGCACTGGATGCAGTATATCACCCCAGTCGACTCACAGGTGAAGTGTTGCCTCACCTGGAAGGACTGTTTGGAGCCCTGAATGGTGGTAAGGGAGGAAGTGTAAGGGCATGTGTAGCACTTGTTCTGCTTACACGGATAACTGCCAGGAGGGAGATCAGTGGGGAGGGATGGGGGGGACGAATGGACAGGGGAGTTGCGTAGGGAGCGATCCCTGCGGAATGCAGAGAGAGGCGGGGAGGGAAAGATGTGCTTAGTGGTGGGATCCCGCCACTGAGCACATCTTTCCCTCCCCGCCTCTCTCTGCATTCCGCAGGGATCGCTCCCTACGCGACTCCCTTGTCCATTCGTCCCCACTCCCCACTGATCTCCCTCCTGGCAGTTATCCGTGTAAGCAGAACAAGTGCTACACATGCCCTTACACTTCCTCCCTTACCACCATTCAGGGCTCCAAACAGTCCTTCCAGGTGAGGCATCACTTCACCTGTGAGTCGACTGGGCTGATATACTGCGTCCGGTGCTCCCGATGTGGCCTTTTATATATTGGCGAGACCCGACGCAGACTGGGACACCGCTTTGCTGAACATCTACGCTCTGTCCGCCAGAGAAAGCAGGATCTCCCAGTGGCCACACATTTTAATTCCACATCCCATTCCCATTCTGACATGTCTATCCACGGCCTCCTCTACTGCAAAGATGAAGCCACACTCAGGTTGGAGGAACAACACCTTGTATTTCGTCTGGGTAGCCTCCAACCTGATGGCATGAACATCGACTTCTCTAATTTCTGCTAAGGCCCCCCCTCCCCCTCGTACCCCATCTGTTACTTATTTTTATGCACACATTCTTTCCCTCACTCTCCTTTTTCTCCCTCTGTCCCTCTGAATATACTCCTTGCCCATCCTCTGGGTTCCCCCCCCCACTTGTCTTTCTTCCCGGACCTCCTGTCCCATGATCCTCTCGTATCCCTTTTGCCTATCACCTGTCCAGCTCTTGGCTCCATCCCTCCCCCTCCTGTCTTCTCCTGTCATTTTGGATCTCCCCCTCCCCCTCCCCCTCCCACTTTCAAATCTGTTACTAGCTCTTCCTTCAGTTAGTCCTGACGAAAGGTCTCGGCCTGAAACGTCGACTGCACCTCTTCCTAGAGATGCTGCCTGGCCTGCTGCGTTCACCAGCAACTTTTATCTATAGGAAGAAGCTAGGTTACAAATCTTTGCTTAGCAAGAGGTGGGTGTGATGGATATTCACATCCTAGGCCTGGAGGCCTCATTTATTTGTCAAGCTCGGCTTTCTATCCACAGCAGCTGTTACTTGTAAAATCGAAAGTGTAAGTTAAGCTTCCAACTATATGTTTTGTTTAGCTTCTGATTGTAAACCGGAGCCAATCTTCAGTTATTAAATTGTAAATGACAAGTGGTAATTAGTTTGAAATTAAAACAAAGCACTGTCTATGGAGTAGCTTTACTAACAACTTCTGTATGTAGCAGATGGATTTGTCTATGTAAGGTAGGATGTTGGTCACTGCATCTGGTTTATTGCTACTCAAGAGGTGTAGTATAAAACAATGGGTTATTTAATTTGGCTTGTTTCAAACAGACACTGCTGGCTTAGTTGTTTAATTCCAAGTAACTTGCAGGCCAGATGGAAACAAACACTTAGTGTATCAGTAAAAGGAAAGGAAAGGTACGTCGCATCTGGAGTTTCTCCGGTTAGCAAACGATTTCCCTTCACGCCTCTCTAACGTACGAATCGTGTACGAGGCAAGTTACAGCAGTGGTTTGCCATTGTCTTCTGCCAGGTGAGTTTCCAATGAGATCACCAGCTCGTAACCCAGCATGGATGGAAAATGTGCAAGGGAGCTGGCTGGATTCGAACTCGGGACCTTTTGTCCCAAAGTCTGGCACTGATGCCACTATACCACCAGCCGGGTCTAGCATATCAGTAATTGATCTATTAATACGTTGGAGTTTTCTGTACTCAGAGAAATTAGCTTTACAGCTTTCATTGCGGGCAGCTGGGAACTGTGTCTACAAAAATTATTTCGACCTTTTCTGTAAAAAGCTTACTAAGGAAATATCATATACATATGAAGTCATGCAAGAGGCAACAAAACTGTATAAATGTCGACCGCAGTTGAGACTTATCAAGAAGCATGGGGTGAACGAGAATCCATTTCTCTGGCTTTGATTTCTGTGATGGATGATTAGTTCCTCTGCATTGTTGTACCTGTGTTTTGGAAACCACAAATAGTTTGTAATTTGGATATGTTTGAGATAGAAATCCTCTGTGAATTTTAAATGTGTTTTAAGAAGGTTGTTTGAATTTATGTATCACTGTAAATAAATGAACTGTGTTTTAAACTACTTTGTTAGCTGGAAGTATTTTGTGCTTGGTAAGGATGGGGGACTCACAACTCAAATATTGGCAACTAAACTCACCATGGAAAATAAACAGTGAAGTGAACTGTCTTTGGAGATGAAGTAGTTATAGCATAAGCTCCCTTTAGTGAGGGTACTTGTGGCTATTAATATCGGATAGGGCTTCAGGTCCTTGAGTTTAAAACTTTGCGATCAGCAAACCCAATATCATTACATGGGTTAGGAAAATTGTGACAAGGATATTTTCTTAGGAATGCAGTTTCTCCTTAATGCAGACCTGTTGTATTACTCAGTACCCCACCATAAATCGCCTTGCCCTATCTGACTTCCCAAAATGCATCACCGCACACCTGTCAGGATTAAATTTTAACTGAGAAGGGTTAAACATTCCATCTGATAAACTTTCACCAACCTTTCTGACTGTCCACAACAATACTAACTTCAGTTCAATCCATAAACTTAATACGAAATACACCATAAATGAAACTTTAAAATATATAAAATGAAAACAGAAATTGCTGGAAACAAAGTAGGCAGGCTGCATCTGGGAGAAGAAAAACACACGTATTGTTTCAGGTCAAAGGTCTTTCATCAGGGCTTACTTTAAGCAGTTCCTACAACCTAGAATTTTTTAGCGATACGGCAAAGTAACAGGCCCTTCCAGCCCAGCAAGCCTGAGGTAACAGGCCCTTCCAGCCCAGCAAGCCCTCGGTAACAGGCCCTTCCAGCTCAGCAAGCCTGAGGTAACAGGCCCTTCCAGCTCGGCCAGCCCTAAGTAACAGACCCTTCCAGCCCGGCCAGCCCTCACTGCCCAATGTGACCAGTTAACCTACTCACCCACACGTCTTTGAAATGTGGGAGGAAATCTGAGCACCTGGAGAAAAGCCACGGGGACAAACTCCTTACCGACAGCGGTGGCATTGCAGCTGGGCCACTGGCGCTCTAATGGAATTACAGACATCCCACATCTCCCGGAAGTTCCGGGAGTCTCCTGCATATTGATAGCAGCCCCCTGATGCCCGCAAATTATATACAATATCCCAGAAATCGATTTTTTGAGAGCGAGTGAGAGAGAGAGAGAGCACGAGAAAGAGAGAGAGAGAGAGAGAGAAAGAGAGAGAGAGCACCATGGCAGAGTGTTCCAAAAAAAGAAAATATAAAATGTACTTCACCCCAGATTACACTAAAGTCTACCCCTGCCTAACAGGGGTCAAAAATAATGACAGTGTTGCTCGCTGCACTGTTTGCAACAGTGACTTTTCCATTGCCCATGGTGGGTTAAAACTGTAAAAGACATGCTGAGGTGAGTTTAACAGGTGTCATTCGTTCATTAGCATAGCTAACATTGTTTAAACTAGCTGGCTATCTGCTAAGGAGCTACTCTATTGCAGACATCACACCTTTCCCGGAAGTTCCAGGAGTCTCCCGCAAATTGATTATGCTACCACCCTGAAATGAGTTCTTGCAGGGTGGGATGTCTAGAATTATGCTACTAAGCAGCCCAGTACATCCAAGACTGGATGAGAGTATATTTGCATCCAAGCTGTTAAAGTAATGGAAATCCAGCTGTAAATTAAACTGTGGAACTGGACATCAGAAAACAATTAAGCAATTTTAATTATTTTATTATAACTATTAAAAAAAGGGGGACCTATATGCTTGTAGACAGGTTTGCTGGAGGTATTAGGGAGCATTTAAACTAATTTTTGCATTAAACTAATTAATCCAGTATTATGTATTGCATTGAACTGCTGCTGCTAAGTTAGCAAATTTCACAACAGATGCTGGTGATAATAAACCTGATTCTAATTCTGGATGGAAACTGAAGTGGGGATGGGGCAGTTGGTGTACAAGCAACCTGCAATCCCATGGTGTTACAGGAAAGATACTGGCATGGATAGAGAAATGGCTGACAGACAGGAGGCAGCCAGTGGGAATAAATGGGGCTTTTTAAGTTGGCTGCCAGTGACTAGTGATGTTCCTCAGGGGTCAGTATTGGGACCGCCACTTTTCACATTTTTGTCAATGACTTGGATAATGGAATTGATGGCTTTGAGACAAAGTTTGTGGATGATACAAAGATAGGTGGAGAGATTGGTAGTGCTGAGGAAGAAGAATGGGCAAAAAAGTGGGAGATGGAATACAGTGTTGGGAAATGTATGATAATGTATTTTGGTAAAAGGAACAATAGTGCAGACTATTATTGAAATGGAGAGAAGGTTCAAACATCAGAGGTGCAGAGGGACTTAGGAGTCCTCATGCAAGACTTCCAGAAGGTTAATTTACAGGTTGAGTCTGTGGTAAAGAAGGCAAATGCAGTGCGGCATTTATTTCAAGGGGAATAGAATATAAAAGCAAGAAGATAATGCTGAGGCTTTGTAAGACACTAGTCAGGCTACACTGAGAGTGTTGTCAACAGTTTTGGGCCCCCTATCTCAGAAAGCATGTGTTATCATTGGAGAGAGTCCAGAGGAGGTTCACAAGGATGATTCTGGGAAGGAAGACGAGCACTTGGCGGCTTTGGGCCTGTACTCGCTGGAATTTAGAAGAATGCTGGAACATCTCATGGAAACCTACCAAATGTTGAAAGGACTAGATAAGGTGGATGTGGAGAGGATGTTTCCTATAGTGGGGGTATCCAGAACTAGGGGACACAGCCTCAAAATTGAGGGGCGTTCTTTTAGAACAGGGGTAAGGAGGATTTTTTTTAGCCAGAGAGGAGTGAATCTGTGGAATGCTCTGCCGTAGACTGCGGTGGAGGCCAAGTCTATGGATATATTTAAGGTAGAATTTGATAGTTTCTTGATTGGTCAGGGCATCAAAGGTTATGGCAAGAGGGCAGGCGTACAGGATCAAGTGGGATCTGGGATCAGCCATGATGGAATGGAGTAAAGGGAATGAGAGGGGCATTTCAGGGGACACGAGCAGTGATGACGGCAGAACAGCAACACCTGGAGTTTTTGGCGGCAATTCGGAGGGCGCAGGGTAGATACATCCCGAAGGTGAAGTCGTATTCTGAAGAGTGGATGATGTAATTGCGGCTGACAAGGGAAGTCAAAGACAGCATAAAAGGAAAAAGAGGATTGAAAAAAAGAAACACGTAAACTTAGTCAGCTCCATCATAGCTTCCATCCATAGTGTTCAGGACATCTTCAAGGAGCGGTGCCTCAGGAAGCCATCAGGAGATAATAGATGAAATAAGAAGGTAAGCTACCCAATAATATAAAAGGGGATTTTTTTCAGAAATATAAAGAGTAAAAAAGAGGTAAAGGTGGATATTGGACAACTGGAAAATGACACTAGTGAGGTGGTAATGGGGGACAAACTTAAGAAGAATTTTGCATTGGTCTTCACAGTGAAAGGCACTAGCAGTATGTCTGAACTTCGAGAGTCTCAGGGAGCAGAAATGAGTGTAGTTGCTATTACTAAGGAGAAGATGGTTGGGAAGCTGAAAGGTCTGAAGGTAGAAGTCACCTGGACGAGATGGACTACGCTCCAGGGTTCTGAAAGGGGTAGCTGAGGGGATTGTGGAGGCATTAGTAATGATTGTTCAAGAATCACTAGATCCTGGACTGGATCCAGGGGACCGGAAAATTGTAAATATTACTCCACTCCTTAAGAAGGCAGGGAGATAGAAAAACGAAATTAAAGGCTGACTTCAGTCAGGTAGATGTTGGAGTCCATTTTGGAGTACCTGGAGACACATGATAAAGTAGGCCAAAGTCAATAGTGTTTCCTTAACGGGAAGTCTTGCCTGACAAATCTATTGGAATTCTTTAAGGAAATAACAAACAAGATACACAAAGGAGAGTCAGTGGATGTTGTATACTTGGATTTTCAGAAGGCCTTTGACAAGGTGCTTAACAAGATGCCCATGGTATTACAGGGAAGATTCTAGCATGAATAGAAGAAAGACTGACTGGTAGGAGGCAAAGAGTGGGAATGAAGGGGGCCTTTTCAGGATGGCTGCCAGGGCACTTACACAGCGGTTGGTGTTGGCACTGCTACTTACATGTTATATTTCAATTATTTCAATTATTTGGATGACAGAATTGATGGCTTTGTGGCCAAGTCTGCAGATGATATGAAGATAGCTGGAGGAGCAGGTAATGCTGAGGAAGCAGAGGGTCTGCAGAAGGACTTATAACTTAGACAGGTTGGGAGAATGGACAAAGAAGTGGCTGTTGGAATATAGTGTAGAGAAGTGTGTGGTCCTGAACTTTGGTGGAAGGAATAAAGGGGAGAAAATTCAGAAATCGAGGTGCAAAGGATTTGGGAGTCCTTATGCAGGATTCCCTAAGTGTTAACTTGTAGGTTGAGTCTGTGGTGAGGAAGGTAAATGCAATGTTACCATTCATTTTGCGAGGACTAGAATATAAAAGCAAAGATGTAATGCTAAGGCTTTATAAGGCACTGGTTGGACAACACTTGAGGTATTGTGAGCAGTTTTGGGCTCCTTATCTAAGAATAGATGTGCTGGCATTGGAGAAGGTCCAGAGAAGGTTCACAAGAATTCTGGGAATGATAGGGTTAACGTTTAAAGAAAGTTTGATGGCTCTGGGCCTGTACTTGCTGGAGTTTCGAAGAATGAGGGGGTATCTCATCAAAACCTATGAAATATTGAAAAGGCCTAGATAGAATGGATCCAGAAAGGATGTTTACTATAATGGGGAAGTCTAGGACCAGAGAGCACAGCATCAGAATAGAGCGAAGTCCCTTTAGCAGGGGTCCCCAACCTTTTTTGCACCGCGGTCCGGTTTAATATTGACAATATTCTTGTGGACTGGCCGACCGGGGGGGGGGGGGGAGTGTTCAAGTAGGATTAAACTCACCTCAACATGTCTTTTACAGTTAGGGTTGTCAACTTTCTCACTCCCAAATAAGGGACTAAAGTAGCAGTCACATCCCGGGACACTTTACCCCAGGAAAGACTACCATGACCATGAAGCCTTGCGCGGGCAGCTGTGTGCGCATGTGCATACGTGCCGATTTTTTTGCCTACAAATCCATGAAATGCCTTCATCTTCCCGACTATACTGTACATACATTATTTATGCTTTATATAGGCTGTGTATTTATCATATCATTCCTGCTTTTACTAAATGTTAGTGTTATTTATTTTTGGTTTTATGTGTTATTTAGTATGAGTTGTTAGGTTATTTTTTGGGTCTGGGAACACTCAAAATGTTTCCCACATAAATTAATGGTAATTGCTTCTTCACTTCATGCCATTTCGGCATGAAAGGTTTCATAGGAACGCTCTACCTTAGCGGGGGAAATACAGGATAAGGGCAGTCCCGTATGGGTCAAACCAATTTAGCCCAATATACAGGATGTCCCGGCAAATACGGGACAGTTGGCAACCCTATGTTCAAGTTCAACAGTGAGTGACAGGGAATGAGGAAAGGTGCAGCTGACTCATATCGTTTTCTCACGGCCCAGTAGCACATTCTTTGCGGCCCGGTGGTTGGGGACCGCTGCTTTAGAACAAAGATGAGGAGGAATTTCCTTCGCCTGATGGTAGTGAATCTGTGAAGTTCATTGCTACAGACTACAGTGGAGGCTCAGTCATTGAGTATATTTGAAGCAGAGGTCGATGGGTTCTTGATTAGTCAAGGCATCAAAGGTTGGTGAAGAAAGCAAAAGAATGGAATTGATGGGAGATAGTAAATGAGCCAAGATGGAATCATGGAGCAGCCTTGATGGGCTGAATGGCCTAGTTCTGTTCCTTTGTCTTATTGTATTAATTATATGTGCAGCTAGTATGAGTTATCTCTTGGTCAGGTTACAATGGTCCTGAGGTGTTACTACAGATTGGCTTACGAACGATTACATATTGGCACAGAATCTTTCTGGAAGAATGAATTATTATGGGCAATTTTTTTTGTTAATAAGGATCTTGTGAAATTGAAAAGTTCCAAGTCTTAGTAGTCCCTGCAATTCAATCACGATTTTTAAATACTGCTGGATAAAGGAGCAAAGTAACATCTTTAGTGGAGGATCTATCCTTTAAAACAAATTTCGTTTTTGAAACTTCGCAGTATTTTCCATCAATGCAAAAAGCTCGGTCATGTTTTCTCAATAAGCCCCTGGAGTGTACACTGCGTACAGTTCTTTCTGTATTTGGCGGTGAGTGAGCGCGGGAGAACGCGCACGCCGGACGGCGCCGTGCCCGGGCCTTTGCCGAGGGATGGCGGGAGAACGCGCACGCCGGACGGCGCCGTGCCCGGGCCTTTGCCGAGGGATGGCGGGAGAACGCGCACGCCGGACGGCGCCGTGCAAACAGGTTCCCGGATAGACCGCATCCTACCCTGCGCGCAGAGCGCATGATCAGTGGTTTTTGAAAAAGAATAGAGGATAGGCTGTGAGCACAGAACCGCGCTCCACCATCGCCGTGGGCGAAAGAGGAGACGGCGGTCACCCAGGCCTCTTGCTGATTTGTGACGCAGGTTTCTGCAGAGTTCATCCCTTTCACCTACGAGGCCATGACTCGGGAGTATAAAGCCGGGGAGTTGATTTTCGCCAAGATGAAGGGTTATCCTCATTGGCCTGCTCGGGTGAGCGATGTTGGCCTGCTTGTCTTTGCCGTTCAGAATCGGTCTGATTTACTGTGGAGATTATTATTTCGATTCGGTACAGACGCACATTATATGTTCAAAAGGGTATTGGTGCCAGTTTCAGAGAGGAGGCTAACTAGACCAGTTGGCTGCTCCTGGAAGCCCAAGTGCTCTAGATTTTAAACGTAATCCTTTTGCTTTTCGCGTTTGTTTAAACAATGCAATCTATGTTTATACCGAGAAAACTCCAGCTGAATTAAGAATTAACCTCCTACCATCCCTCTCTTTAATATTATTGTACAGTTTGGTTTTACACGTTACGGATGTAACTTAAAGAAAAACAAGCTCTCGTCTACTATCGAAACGCGCGCAACATAGTAACAAAAACGTGCTTGGTATTTCTTCTGAATTACCAGCGTGGCGCTAAGGTTTTTTACTACCACACAACTTTATCTGTTAGCTGGATCACTAAATGTAGCGGACTGTTCTTGATAACTGGAAGTCATTGTTTTTTAATTTTTTTTGTTTGCAAGTTTAATTACCGCGGTTTCCAGTTGTTCGGTTCCAGACATCACAACACTCTATGCCCTTTTCCTTTGGCAGAATGTTTAAAATGCACTTTTTCCCTTTGGAATACCATCAGATCTGTTGCTTCGTGTAAACTGTCCAGAGAGAATATTTCAGTTAAGGTTTAAATATAATGGGGTAACCTAGTTTTCAAGCAAAAGGCAGATCTGAGAATTGGGCACACTCCCTTAAGAGTAGAATATTGCTTTTCTGACATTAATCTTTAACTATGTGCTATGTCTAATATGCTTAATTGTCCCAATGCAATGTGCACCAGATCTGTTTAATCGCTGCTAGAAGGGAGGTTTGATATGACTGTTACTGCACTACACATCGACCTTTGAAATTCTGCGTTTGCTTTCAGTTGTTTCGCCAGAATGTTGCCCAGAAGATGTCGTTCCCGCAATATATTGTCGCTATATACTACTGCATCCAAATAATTTGAAAATTGTCATTGGGATGGTAGAGTTGTGATTTAGTGTTTGAAGTTCATTTCTTGAGTTAAGTTCTTAAGCCTCATGATGGGTTAATGGAATCGATTTCATTGAGTGCAGAATATAATTCCAAATAAATATTGCACCTCTCACAACACGCTGGAGGAACTCAGCAGGTCGGGCAGCATCCGTGGAAACAATCAGTCAACGTTTCGGGCCTGAACTCTTCATCCCGAAACGTTGACTGATCATTTCCACCGGTGCTGCCCAACCTGCTGAGTTCCTCCAGCGTGTTGTGAGTGTTGCTTTGACCCCAGCACCTGCAGAGTATTTTGTGTTAAATATTGCACCTATTCCCTCTTTTTCTCTGTTAATGTTCCCATCCAAGTCTTGATCCAGTTGTCAACTTTCAGTTTTAACGCTAAATTAGAAACATATTTTTGGTCATCCACGAAAATAGATCTCTATTTTCGAGGCTTATGTTAAAATGTCTTTCACAAGGGTGACCCTTGCAAGGCACCAGGCCCTGTTGGTAGGACTCTGAAAACCAGTGCCAACTAACTGCTGAGTGTGTTTAAAGACACCTTTGATCTCTCACTGACACAGTTGGAAGTTCCCACCTGCTTCAAAAGGGCAACAATCATACCAGTGCCCAAGAAGAGCAGAGTGAACTTCCTCAGCAACTGTCGCCAGTAGCACTCACATCTCCTGTGATGAAGTGCTTTGAAAGGTTGGTTATGGCTAGAATCAACTCCAGTCTAAGCAAGGACCTGGACCCACTGCAATCTGCCTGTTGCCACAATAGGCCCACAGCAGATGCAATCTCACTGGCTCTCCACTTGGCCTTGGATCACCTGGACAATAACAAAACCTGTATCAGGCTGCTGTTTATTGATTACAGTTTGGCATTCAACGCAATCATACCCTCAGTTCTAATCAATAAGCTCCAAAACCTGGGCCTCTGTACCTCCCTCTGCAACTGGATCCTTAACTTCCTCATCAGGAGAGCACAGTCTGCAGATCGGAAATTGCATCTCCTCACTGACAGGCAAAACTGGCATGCCTCAAGGATGTGTGCGTAGCTCATTGCTGTATTCTCTGTGCACTCTAGAGTGTAGCTAGGCACAGCTCAAATGCCATCTGTAAATCTACCAATGACACAACTATTGTTGGCAGAATTTCAAATGATGATGAGAAGGTATACAGGAGCAAGGTACATCAGCTGGTTGAGTGGTTTTGTGCATGAAACAATAATGAGTGCATTGAACCATCAGAAAAGTAAACTATCACTACCTCTGCCACCCAGGTGGACAGTTAGTGGCTGTCTGGCATTACATTATTCCAACTCTGAATTTGTGTGCTCGTGGTTATCAGTCTTTGTTTTACACTTGTTCTTCACAGATACACTAATGCACCCGTTCAGCGTGTTAGATTTTCATCAGCAAAGATCTTAGCAAAACTCCTCAATGAATTTCTCTACTGCTTCGTGATAACCAGAAGCTTTATCACTACAAGTCTTCAAAAATTTTAAACTTTTTAACTACTTTAATTTCTGCAACTGGCCTGCTGAATATTCACAATTACCTTCAATTTTTAGTTTGTGAAAACTTTGCTTATTTCTTAAGCAACATACTGTTAAGTGGCCTAACCTGTTGATGAATTCACTCTTTCAATACATGATTGAGATCTTCATCGTTTTGCTTTGTTTTTCTATTTTACATTAACATGTGAGGTCACTTCTCAGAACTGTCTAGTGTGCAGAGACCTGTGCATCGCCTGGCTGAGTAGTTTTGCAGTAACAATCTAGCCCTCAACATCAGTAAGACCAAGGAATTGATTGTGGACTTCAGGAAGGGGAAGTTGAGAAACACACACCAGTCCTCATTGAGGGATCAGCAGTGGAAATGGTGAATAGTTTTAAGTTCCTAGGTGTCAGCATCTTTGAAGATCTGTCCTGGGCCCAGCATATTGATGCAATTACAAAGACGACGTTACAATGGTTATATTTCATGAGGAGTTTGAGGAGATCTGGTTTGTAACCAAAGTCGCAAATTTCTAGATGTACCATGGCGAACATTCTAACTGGTTGCATCACTGTCTGGAATGGAGGGGGGGCCACTGCATGGGATCAGAAAAAGCTGCAGAAAATTGTAAATTCAGCCTCATCAACATCCAGGACATCTTCAAAGGCAATGCCTCAAAAAGATGGCATCCATCACCCAGGATGTATTGCTCAAGGAGTTAAAGGAACCTGAAAAGACGCTCAGCATTTCAGGAACACTTCTTCCCCTCTGTCATTAGATTTCTGAATGGACAATAAACCCATGAACACTACTTTAGTATTTTTTTCACTCTTTTGGCACTACTTATTTACAATAAGTACATTAAAAAATTAAGTTTTCAGTATGTATTGGCACAAAACAAGAAATTTCATGACATGCCAGTTCTGCATATGCATATTCTGATTCTGAAGTAAGTATAGACCTATCTCACTATTGTTCCATAGACAATCATGTTACATTAGTTAAAACCCTTGGATACTCTCCAAAATTATCATGTGTCCAATCTACTGTACAAGAGTGCTGATTTCATAACACCATCCTTCAAAAGTGGTCAGGCGTTGGAAGGTCTAGACTTTTTAAAGAAGGCTGATTTTTTTTCTTATTTGTTCTGAGTTGATAATTTTGCTTCCATTTAAACAACTTGGTCACCACTTTAAAAATAATTGCAAAATTACTATAATTATTGATGTTTTGCAGCTACAAATATGGTAATGAAAGGATATTTTGTTTGTTTCATCAGATCGATGATTTTGCTGATGGGGCAGTGAAATCTTCAACAAATAAATATCCCATTTTTTTCTTTGGAACTCACGAGACGTAAGTAGTAATTTTTGCTGCTCATTGTGAATGATTTTTGTGAACTTGATTAGCAGTCTAGAGTAGACGTATACATTTTATAGGGAAGGAAATAGTAGTCTGAATCTTGCATTGATTGACGATTCTGAAGTGATTTGTACCTTTCCTTCCCGGTAACGTCTGCATCTCTATCAGCCAGTATACCCAGTCTGCAGGCTAAGAGGAAAGCAAAAGTAAGATGAGTTCTTTATTTTAATTAAGATACAAATGCCTTCACTCAATTGAATAATCCAGCTGAGAGTTGAGTCCCCATCTGCCCTCTTGTTTGGCCTTTGCTGCTGAGCCACAGTTGATTCCAAAATGTCTTCTTTTATGTAATACTAACAATGAGTATGCTTACTGATATGTGGAAGTGTATAACTTTCCTTCCCGTTTATTAGTTGCATAGTTTAACTAAAAAACCTAATACTTTGGTAGTGTTTTGTTAATTATTCCCCTGATGCATGTAGCAAGTAGTGTAATTCTAACCAATAAAGTGTACAATCTAAAGCCAAATGCATTTATTATTTAAAAAAAAACTTTTCAGTGCTTATTTGGGGCCACGGGACATTTATCCATATGAAGAAAACAAGGAGAAGTATGGGAAACCTAACAAAAGAAAGGGTTTCAATGAAGGACTGTGGGAAGTTGAGAATAACCCAACCGTCAAATTTCTGGGACAACAGGTGAGTTCAACTCGGGTACAAAAGAAGCATCAAATGTATCTTGCTTTATTGAAGGAAATTAATTTTCTGTGAAGATGTTGAGGTTGTTTGCTTCTATACTTCAATTCTGAGCATGATGGGCTGTTGACATTTACAGTTGATTTAATTATATTAGCGAATTCATTTAAGTATATTGGAATTAGGTTGTCAGCTGTGGTTCAGTTTTTAGATTAGATTATGAGGACACTCAGTCCTCGTTTATTGTCATTTAGAAATGCATGCATGCATTAAGAAATGATACAACGTTCCTCCAGAGTGATATCACAAAAAAAAACAAGACAAACCAAAGACTAACACTGACAAGACCACGTAATTATAACATATAGTTACAGCAGTGCAAAGCACTTCCAAATTTTAGTCTGTAGGTTATGGGTTGCTTCTTCAGATATTCAGCGACTAAGATTTAAGTTGATGTTCCAAGAAGTGCTAAGGAAGAGCTAACTGTGGGAAATCTGTCTTGGAGAAGAGGAGAAATTGAGGTCCCATTTGCTTACTTGGGTAGCAGTTCGATGGGAGTGTTTTGCAGAATAAATGTACCAATGGCATGCAAATGATATGTAAATGAAAAAAAAATACTGTGAGTTGATATTATTTGCCCCTTGGGTAACATCTCAAAAATAAATTGCAAAACTTTTTGTGAGAGCTTGTTTGTAATTGGCAAGTATATTTTTATAAATTACAAAAGTAATTTTGTAAAGTACTTCATTGATTTGAAAGATTCACAAAGCACATAAATAGGCCTTTCAGCCACTGAATTTGCACCAACCATAAAGCACCCACCTGCAATAATCTCAATTTATTCTCCCCATACCCCTTTCTCTCCGTTTCTAACACTTGTCTGTATGTCAGGTGGAGTTAACCCTGACATGTGAGTGGAAAATCTAGAGCAGGGGTTCTTGGCCTTTTTAATGCCATGGACCCCTTTGTCAGTCCGGTAAAGCCTAAGGAGCCTTCTCAGAATAATATATTTTAATGTATAAACTAAAATACATAAGATTACAGAAGAAACCAATTCTATTGAAGTACAGTTATAATATTTTTTTAAAAAAATCAAATGTATGATTTAGTAATGTGTGTGGTTCTTTATTAACACTAAGTAACAAGACTATTACATTTAAAATGTAGATGTATCAGTGAGAAGGCTGTTGCTTAGCTTCAGTAAGAATGTTAAACTGTGGGGTGGTCTTTGACAGAGCAACATATATCATGATGGATATCCACTCGATCTCAGTTTTGTCTTGGTTTTAATGGTTGAAAATTTGAAGCATTGAAAATCCTGACACACAAAGTTAAGCTGTTGCAAATGGAATTATAGCTTACATTGCTCACTTTACAAGGCGAGGATAGGCTTTTCTGAAGGAACACTGGAATTCTTCAAGGGTTTTTGAGCTAAACTCATTGTGATAAGTTCTTTTGTCTTAAGATCAATGGCTAGATCAATATATTCGATACTTTTTATATCAGAAAGAAAAGGATTGCAGAACTGTAGTTCAACTTTAATGCCATCAAGATGAAAATAACTTTTGCAAGAGTTCTGAAGTATTTCCAGTGTTTGCAAATGTCTCTCTTCTAAGAAATTCTTTCCTTCTTTATCAGTCTTTTTATTAATTTTAAAAAAGTACATATATACAAACGAGGAGGATGATCTCAAATGTCTATATCGATAACAAAGGTAAAATAAACATCAAGATCATACATAGTATTAATCTAGTAGTGTATAATAAAAATAAGATAATCAATTCTCCTCTTATCATTTCATAAAAAAAAGATAAACTTTATAATTTTTATATGTAAATTTAAAAAACCACTATTCTCTATAAACAAAAACTTAAGAAAAAGGAGAAGAAAAAAAGGGGACTGGGCACCCATACTGAGAGTAAAAGCAAGAAAAAAGAGAAACTTTCTGATCAAATCCAAAGTTTTGAGAAAGTAACTGGAAGAGCAATAAATCAAACCCTATGAAAATATTGAATAAAAGGTCGCCAGGTTTCTTCAAATTTAAAGGATGTATCAAATGTCTAACTTATTTTCTCTAAATTTAGATAGGGCATAATGGAGGAAAGCCAGTAAAAAACAGTAGGTGGATTAGAGTCCTTCCATTTAAGCAAAATGCTCTCATAGCCAATAAAGTTGTAAAAGCTATCATCCGTTGAGTGGAAACAGGAACATATCCTGCTTCCAGTTGAATGATCTCAGAAATTGCTGTAAATAAATTCGGTTGTGGGTCCAAATTCAAGATTTTGATGAAGTTTTAAAGACATCTTTCCAAAAATTATCTATCTTGATACAAGACCAAAACATGTGAGTTAAAGTAGCTACCTCAATATTACATCTGTCACAAATAGCATTAATATTGGGAAAAATACGGGCTGATTTATCCTTTGACATATGTGCGCGATGTACTACCTTGAACTGTATCAAGGAATGACGGGCACAAATAGATGAGGTATTTACCAAATGAAAAATTTTATCCCATTGATTATCTGAAAGTGACTCTCGAAATTCTAATTCCCACACACCTTTAATTTTATCGTTAGATACCTTTCGCAAATTCAATAACCATTTATAAATTATAGCTATCAGTCCTTTTTGAAATGGTTTAATCTGAAAAAGAGTATCTATCATATTGGGTGGATAAGCAGAGGGAAAATTTGGAAGTAAACTACGTAAAAAAAGTAAATATCTAAGAAAAGTGCGCATTAGGTAAGTCATATTTGTCCACTAACTGAATGAAAGACATTAAACAATCCCCCATAAACAAATCTAAAAAAGTTATTATTCCTTTGGTTTTCCAAATTAAAAAGGTCTGATTGGAAATTGATGGTTTTAAAAAAAAATTAAGATGGATTTTACTAGAAAGAACAAAGTTATTAAACTCAAAAAATCTACGAAACTGAAACCAAATTCTTAATGTATGTTTAATAATGAGTTTGAGGTCTCGACTACCAATCTTAGAAAGCAAAAAAGGAAGAGGAGCTCCCAGTAAAGAGGCCAAAGAATACCCCTTCACCGAGTTTTTCTCCAAATCCACCGATAAAGGACAGTCATGTATGTCTGAATAATGAATCTAAAACGAAATATATCGAATGTTAATTGCCCAGTAATACATTCTAAAATTTGGCAAAGCCATGCCACCATGCTTTTTTAATTTCTGCAATAGAGATTTACTCAATCTAGGATTTTTATTATTCCAAATACAAGATAAAATTTTGGAGTCCATTCTATCAAAAAACAGTTTAGGAACAAAGGAAGGGATTGCTTGTTATACATATAAGAACTTCAGTAGCACTATCATTTTAATAGCATTAATTCAACCAATTAATGATAATGTCATAGGAGACCATTTAGAAAGTATTTGTTGTGTATAATCAATTAATGGAAAAAGTTATATTTATACAGGTCCTTAAAATTTTTGGTATTTTTAATACCAAGATAAGTAAAGTTATTTTTAGCAATGCTAAAAGGGATGTGATCATATTGATCCAAGTAGTTATTAATAGGAAATAAATCACTTTTGTGCAAATTTAATTTATATCCAGAAAAAGTACTAAATTCAGAAAATATAGATAACAGAAGGAACAGATTTCTTAGGATCTGAAATAAAAACTAACAAGTCATCTGCATACAATGAAACCTTATGCACTTCATCTCCTCTCTTAATACCTTGAACATTGTTGGAGTCCCGAAGGGCAATAGCAAGAGGTTCTAAATCCAGGTTGAATAACAGCGGACTAAGAGGATAACCCTGCTGGGGACCTCTGTGTAGCCTAAAATAAGATTTTTGATTGTTGGTTATAACTGCTGCCATAGGAGCTTGATAGGTCAGCTTAATCCAGGAAATAAAACCTGGACCAAAATTAAACCTAAAACCTTGAATAAATAAGACCACTCTACCCTATCAAAGGCTTTTAAAGGCTATTAAAATATGAATATCTATTCTTAATAAATCCAGTTTGATCCTTAGAAATAACCTTAGGTAAAATATTTTCGAGCCTGTTAGCCAAAATCTTAGAAAGAGTTTTTGAATCCAGATTTAATAAGGAAATTGGTCTGTAAGAGGCACATTCAGATAAATCCTTTTCTTTTTTGGGAATTAATGAAATTGATGCCTCGTAGAAAGTTTTCGGAAGGGTTCCAGAGGATATAGAATCAGTGAAAATTTGGCATAAATGAGGTGTAAGTATTTCGGTAAAAGTCTTAAAAAAAAATTCTACTGTAAATTCATCTGGTCCCAGAGCTTTACTTGATTGAAAAGAGGATATAGCCCTTGCTATTTCCTCTCGTTTAATAGGCGTATCTAGTGTATTCATACCTTGAATAGAAATTTTGGTTATATTCAATCTTTGCAAGAATCTATTCATAAAAGTAGTATTGTCTGGAAAATCAGATTTATAAAGTTTAGAGTAAAATTCTAGAAATACCTTATTAATTTCCTGACAATCTAAAGTTTCAGTTCTATCAGTTCTTCGTATTACCAGAATCTGCCTTCTACCCATAGTTGCTTTAAGTTGACCGGCCAACAATTTACCTGACTTATCCCCATGTATATAAAATTGACTTTTAGACTTCAAAAGTTGCTGCTCAATGGGAAAAGTCAAAAGCAGATCATGCTGTGTTTGAAGTTCCACCCTTGCCTTGTATAGATGTTCACTAGGTGTTACTGAATAAACTTTATCTATTTCTTTAATTCTGTTAGTAATCACTAACAGTTCCGCTTTAGTTTTCCTTCTTAAAACTACTGAATATGAGATTATCTGTCCCCTAAGAAAAGATTTAATCGCATCCCAAATAACCAAATTTGACATAACCTCAGTTGTACTTAATTCAAAAAATAGAGAAATTTGCTCTTTAATAAAACTTACAAATGCTGAATCATGTAGCAGTGTAGCATTAACTCTCCGCTGAGATGCATTCCGTATATTATCAGGGAACTTCAGTATTAGTTTCGTGGGCGCATGATCCAACAACGCAATAGCGTCATACGCACAGTCAGCAACAAAAGGCACCAATCGCGTATCCAACAAAAAAGAATCAATTCTTGAATATTTATGATACATGTTGGGGGGGAAAAAAAAGAAAAATCCTTATCTTTAGGATGGAGAAATCTCCAAATGTCGACCAAACTGTATTCTGGTAAAAAAGAATTATTAGGAAGGCACAGATTGGTTGATGACCTATGATCAACTTATATTCATTTAAATTTGGCAACGCAGAAAATAACCTCTTAAAAAATTGAAAGCTATCCACATGAGGTGCATACACACACACCTAAGCCATCTTTTGACTACGTAACAAACCATTAACAATTAAGTATCTTCCAATTGAATCAGTGACAGTATTAAAATATACAAAAGGAATTTTAAAATTAATAAAAATAGATACCCCTCTAATTTTAGTTACTGATGAAGAGTGAAACTGAGAGCCCTTCCAAAATTAAAAAAAAAGTTTTCATCCTCCTTATGGATATGGGTCTCTTGCACAAAAATAATATCAGCTTGGAGTGTTTTTAATTTCTTAAAGATCTTTCTACGCTTAATAGGTTGGTTCAAGCCATTCAGGTTCCACGAGATCATATTAATTTTATTAACATCCATAATAAGGCTTTAATGTATTTATAAAATAAGTTAGTGCGCCGGCGTAAATCACACCTGCAGGGAAGAACAAATTATGGATTCGATCAGAGAGGAAAAAAAACATGATTGACAGGAAAACCTCTCAGGACTGCCCAGTCAAAAAAGCCTAAACTAATAGCCCCCCCGCCCAAAAACCATCCAATAGGCGGACAGCATGCTAAACTATAATCCCTTAACCCCTGACTCCAATAGGCAGACTGTTCTCAAAAAGATATGCGCTAACACCACTGACTAAAGACACAACAACACATGAAGAAATAAACAAATTCCAAATACTTTGGTATTATGTCTAACAAAGGTTAAAACACAGTTAACAGTGGGCGTCTTAAATTCATTTAATAAAAATTGATCATATATTCAAAAAAGATAGATCCCACCAAATAATATGTTATGACTGGTGTTAAACTCTTACAAATCCTAAAGGAAAAAATAAAACAACCAAAACGATGTCTGGGCAGACATAAAACGCAGATTTAACTTTCAATGATCCAGCTACAAATGACTCCCAGCGGAGGATTATGTTTAAATTGCTTGCAAGACAGGCTTAAACTCCTTTACAAATTTCTAAGCCTCTTCTGGGGAGTCAAATGGTTTTGGGCGAGCATTAGGCAGGGAAATTCTCAAACGAACTGGATAACACAAAGAGGGACGACAGTTCTTCTTACAAAGTTCAGCCATCACTTCCCGATATTTAATTCTTTCTGCATAAACCTCTGGGGCAAAATCTTCAACTATGCGAATCTCTACTCCATTATAAATGAGCTCCCCCCGCTTCCTAACATCTCGAAGAATTGCTTCTTTAGTAGTAAAGTAATGCAAACATAAAATCACAGGGCGAGGTTTCATCTCAACAGAAGGCTTCGGGCAGAGGATTCGGTGAGCTCTATCTATCATCGGAGGAGCTTCAAGTATCTCACTAAAAAGCGAGTATAGCATATTCATAAAAAGCTGTAGTGGCTCACTGGTTTCCATGTTTTCGGGCAAACCCAGTATGCGTAAATTCATCCTATGACTTCTGCTTTCCAGATCAGTCATTTTCTTCTTAATTCTTAATAATTCTGAAGAAACCTCAACAATTTTCTTTTCCATAGTAGATATCTTTAATTCTTGTTCATTAACCACTTGATTCACTGTCTCCTGTTCTCTTCCGATTCTACTAGTGTCCTTTTTAAGCGTCTGATATTGAAATTCCAGATTCCTCAAAGATTCCTGGACAGCAGAGACAGTTTTTTCAAGCTTTTCATTAGCATTGGTCAGTTTATCAATCTTGGTGTCCACCATTCCGATCTTGGTATTAATATCTTGCATCAAAGAAAACATTCTTTCTGAAGTAGAGACTTCCTCTGACTCCTTTGTTTGTTCAGCTTTGGAAACAATTTTGCCACCTCTTAATTCGATTCCAGTTCGGGTTCCAGCAATCATAATTAAATCGCAAATCCTTCACTAAAAGTAATAAATCTTCAAAGTTTAAACAAAACTAGCAGTGGAAAGTAAGTTGTAAAAGGAAGGAGTAGCGCCACCATGCGTCTTACTTCATGGGCTGCCGAAAGGAGGTTCCCTCTTCTAAGAAATTGACAGAGAATTTTGTGTCTCACCTAAGTTCATGGACCCCCTGGAGTGCTACATAATTGCAAATGTTTCTTTACTTGGTTGGCACATCAAAACCAATTTTCTATTTGTGAAAATAATATCAGACTTCAAATCTGTATTTCTTCAATATATTTAATTCAGTAACATTTTGTGAGCCAAAAGTTGGTTTCATTTTAGATGATTGAGTCTCTCCCCCCCTCCCCCCCAGCCAAAATGCTTGGAGCCAGAAGTATTTCGGATTTTGTTTTTGGGTTTGGGATTTTTGCTTCTATATAATGAGATAGCATGGGGATGGGACTCAAGTCTAAACAAAATCTATTTAAATTACATATACATCTTGTAGATATATCCTGAAAGTATTTTATAATATTTTAATAATATTGTGCATGAAACAGTAATGAGTGCATTGAACCATCAGAAAGGTAAACTATGCCACCCAGGTGGACATTCAGTGCCTGTCTGGCATTACATTATTCTGACTCTGTATTTGTGTGCTCGCGGTTATCAGGTCTTTGTTTTACGCTTGTTCTTCACAGATACGCTAATGCATCCATTCAGTGTGTTAGATTTTCATCAGCAAAGATCTTAGCAAACTCCTCAATGAATTTCTCTACTGCTTCGTGATAACCAGAAGCTTTATCACCACGTCTTTAAAATTTTACACTTTTTAACTATTTTAATTTCTGCAACTGGCCTGCTGAATATTCACAATTGCTTTCAATTTTCAGTTTGTGGCACATTTACTTATTTCTTGAGCAAAATACTGTTAAGCAGCCTATGTTCACCCTGTTGATGAATTCACTCTTTCAATACTTGATTGAGATGTTCATTGTTTTGCTTTGTGCAGTGTTTTTCTATGTTTCATTGACATCTGTTCATTACATGTGAGATCACTTCAGAGCTGTCGTGCAGAGACCTGTATGCCTGGGAACCTTCCCGGGGCCATATGGAATTTTCCATTTGAGATAACATGTCAACAGTTTTTTAAAAAAAAAGACGGATTTTGGAATTTAGGATGAGGTCTGCTGAACCTATACTCTATAAAGGTTTACCCTGCTGTCCGAAGGTAGAGCGTTCCTGTGAAACGGTTCCTAAGCTGAAATGTCATAAAGCAAAGAAGTAATTACCATTTATTTATATGGGAAAATTTTGTGAGCGTTCACAGACCCAAAAATAACCTACCAAATCATGCCAAATAACACATAAAACCTAAAATAACAGTAACATATAGTAAAAGCAGGAATGATATGATAAATACACAGCCTATATAAAGTAGAAATACTTTTCCATAATCATTGCCGGCACTGTTCTCCGAAGCGAAAATCTCACGCAAGCGCTCTCGGCAAAAAATCTCACGCAAGCGCTGTTGGCAAAAACACTCTCTCCAGTAACCTTTCAGCTATGAAGCTGCCAAATCATACCAAATAACACCTAAAAATACACAGCCGATATAAAGTAGAAATAATAGTGTGTAGGCTGAGTTGTCGCAGTTTGGGGTGGTGCAGTGGCCCCCACCCTCCGGGCCGCCGACCGATACCGATTCGCGAAGCATGCAGGGGTACAGCGGTAGCCGGGAGGCATCTGGCACATCTTTAAGAAGGAAGCCGAAATAAACATGCCCGGCGCATAATTGTCAGCCCAGATCAGAGGCGATTGCTGAAAACACCTTCTGTTAGCAAAAACAGGGAACTAATGTAGGTCTTTCGTAACAGTAAGGTTTCGTAAAGGGAACATTCGAAAAGCGGGGGACACCTGTAATATATTTTCCCTTGTTCCCTATCCCTTCTCTCTCTTGGATAATTTGATATTGTCCCTTATAAGATGCCCAACAGCTCTTCCAGTGCTCAAAAATGCAAACACGAGGAAATCTGCAGAAGCTGAAAATTCAAGCAACACACACAAAAAATGCTGGTGAACGAAGCAGGCTAGGCAACATCTATAGGAAGAGGTACAGTCGACGTTTGAGACCGAGACCCTTCGTCCTGATGAAGAGTCTGGGCCCGAAACGTTGACTGTACCTCTTCCTATAGATGCTGCCTGGCCTGCTGAGTTCACCAGCATCTTCCACTGCTTTGTACTTTATATAATTCCTGTTCTTTAAGGAATTAGCAGGGTTGGTGTTAGCTGGCTAAATATAACCTTTCTACTACTTTATGTAATAGTGAGATTTAAAGCCTTGGCTTACTCTTTGTGGTTCAGTAGCTACTGAATTGAAAGGAGAACACATTTTCTGCAAACCATCTGACAGCAGATGGTGATTGAAGCAAGGCCTACAACAAACTAACTGTGTACAATTTTGGGATAATTCTAGAGTTCTAATAAGCGAGTTCGGAAGTTGTCAACTGATAAAGAGGGTGAAGAGGGAAAAGAAACAAGTGGTTCAAACCTGGGAAAAGAGGAGTGTGATATTGGTAGCTTGCCGGAGTTTGACAAGCAAAGTGATGAGGTATGTACTATTTTTCAGGTTATCATGTATGATGGATGCTCTTTAAGAATTTGAAATAGAAGACATGAATGTGCATTGTTACTGATAAATTTATCATTAGCAGCCCCTCGTATTCCAGCTGGGTAGTCTGTAACACGAACATGTGAACACAATTCTCCAAATTCTGATAAACTTCTCCCTCTTTGTCTCTTTTCTCACTGCTCCAGTTCTTCCTAGACTTATCCTAGTCTGCATCACTCGCCACCCCCACATCAATCCATCAGTTCTATCTGTCTTACCACACAATTCTCCCACTTAAGAATAGAGGTGAAGTGGCAGAACAAAGGATTCAGGGAAGGATTTCCAAAAGGGAAGTAAAATAATGGACTGTACGGACAAGGAGTTTGAAGGATCGTAACTGATAGAATATTCAGTCCATCATGTCAAACACTATCAATTGACCAATTGGACATTCTCTCACACACACACACACACACACACACACACACACACACACACCCACCCCTCCTTCCTCCTGCTTTTTATCATGGCCCTGCAAGTTTTGTTTTCATTCAGTTTTGAATGGTTTCTGCCACCCATTCAGATTAGTATGTTTGTTAGTTACTGGTTACAAATCTCTTTAGCAACTGGAAGCACTTTCTCCTTCTATTAAAATTACTGAATTTAGTGTTTTTCAGTCTGGAATACGATCTCCAATTACTCAAATCTTTTGCTCTTTACTTCCTGTACCAATGAAGTAAATGTTTGCATCTTCTTCAAAGTCTTGCCCTTTAAAGTCTAGTGTACAAAAATGGATGCTGCTTTAACATTTTCTGAGCATAACTTGTTTTTGTTCTCCATATATAAAATTGAACCTTTTTTTATAAATCAGCACTTTCTACATGTATTGTCAAGTTAAGATTTTTTAAATTATATTTTAAATAAACAGCTTTAAAATTTTTGTATCCTCTTGAATCAAAGTGATTCATTTTTCACTCCCTTATCTGCTTAATTTTATCTTCCTTGTGCATATTGTCTTAACCAGTTTGTCTCAGTTTATATTTGTGATTTTTCTATCCTATTAAACTTCAAATAGCTAAGTGCATACGTAAATCAAAAATAGTGTGGTTTTTATTCTGATCCATTGGGAATGAAAATTGCTATCTACTTTGATCTTTTAACTAATGCTGCCTTTGTCCCATTAGTCAAGTGTGTTACATGGTACTTTATCAAAATACTTTTTGTCCATCAACTCCATCAACTTCAATCCACAGGTAATAAGACCATAAGATATAGGAGCAGAATTAGGCCATTTGGCCCATTGAGTCTGCTCTGCCATCTCATCATGGTTGATCCATTTTTCTTCTCTGCCCCAATCTCCTGCCTTCTCCCCATCACCCATCATGCCCTGACTAACCAAGAATCTATCAACCTCTGTCTTAAATATACATACAGACTTGACCTCCACAGCTGCCTGTGGCAAAGAATTCCACAGATTCACCACTCCCTGGCTAAATAAAGTCCTCCTTATCTATTCTGAGGCTGCGTCCTCTGGACTTAGACTCTTGCACCATAGGAAGCATCTTCTCCACATCCACTCTATCACGGCCTTTCACCACCCCCCCCCCTCCACCCGTTCTTCTGCATTCTGGTAAATACAGGACAGACCCAGAGACATCAAACGCTTTTCATATGACAAGCCATTTGATCCTGGAATCATTTTTGTGAACCTCCTTTGAACCCCCTCCAGTTTCAACACATCCTTTCTAAGATAAGGGGCCCAAAACTGCTCACAATGCTCAAAGTGAAGCCTCACTAGTGCTTCATAAAGTCTTGACTTTATATCCTTGCTTTTATATTCGAGTCCTTGTGAAATGAATGCTAAAATCACATTTGCCTTCCTCACCACACTCAACCTACAAATTAACCTTTAAGGAATCCTGCACAAGGACTCCCAACCCTCTGTCCCAGTTTTTTTTTGTATTTTGTCTCCATTTAGAAAGTAGTGAACCCTTTTTTTTCTTCTCCAAAGTGCATGACCATACACTTCTGACGCTGTATTCCATCTGCCACTTCTTTGCCCATTCTTCCTATCTGTCCTTCTCTACTTCCTCAAAACTACCTGCCCATCCAGGAGGCATGGGATCCAAGGAGACCTTGCTTTGTGGATCCAGGATTGGCTTGCCCATAGAAGGCAGAGGGTGGTTGTAAATGGTTTGTATTCTGCATGGAGATAGTGACCGGTGGTGTTCCAGAGGGATCTGTTCTGGGACCCCTCCTCTTTGTGATTTTTATAAATGATCTGAATGAGGAAGTAGAAGGGTAGATTAGTAAATTTGCTGATGACACAAAAGTTGGGAGTGTTGTGGAAAGTCTGGAGGGTTGTCAGAGGGTAGGCAAATTGGACTGAATCCAATCAGTCCTCTGATGTGCTTCATGACCCGTCTCCCAAAGCTGTTCCTCACAGTGGATGAAAGTGCTATTGGATGAGGGCCATTGAGGTAGTTTATTAGCTTACCATCCAGCTTGCATTTGACCTTGCATGGATTCCATGATCTTGTTGCTATTGGATTAAAGATTTGTTTTATTTGTCACATGTACATCAAAACACACAGTGAAATTCGTTGTTTGTGTCTGAGGCTGTGCTGGGGCAGCCTGCAAATGTCATGGTGATTCTGGCACCAACTTACCCTAATCTGTATGTTTTATGGAATATGGGAGGAAATTGGAGTACCTCAGAAATCCACGCAGTCACAGGGAGAATGTAAACCTTGTAGGGGGCAGCAGAATTGAACCTGCTGTAATATTACACTAACTGCTGAGCTACCAGGCCACTCTTACTGGTTACCCTGAGAAGCCAAAACTTCTGCTGCTTAAGATTCTCATTGCCACTGGTAGCATGCCATGTCTTCGTTTTACTAGAGTTAAACATGTAATCTGCCTGTTAACATTGTCATAGCAAAAAATATTCTGTCAATTTGACTTTTAACAAGTTTAGTCCTCTAGGATATTTGATTTGTATCAGTTCTATCGTAAATGTGCTTCATTAATATAAATACATCATAACTCCTTCTGTGGGGAAAAATGCACTTTAATGCAAGTGTTCCTTTAATGGATTATCTTGTGACTTTTGATGCATTTATTGTTTAATAGGAAACTTCAAAGAAAGCTGCAGTGGTGCACGTCCCAAAGAAGAGGGGAAGGAAGAGAAAGGTATACATTATTTTGTTGAGATCATTTAGTTTAAGAATTTGTTAGTGCTTGTTTGGTCCTGCGGGTCTGCAGATACTCAAACTGAAACAAACTACAAAATGCTGGAAACAGCTCAGAAGATTTGTGGAAAAAGAAGTGGAATCGATGTGTTGAGCTGAAGACCATTCATCAGGACTGGGAAATTTAAATTGTAGAAAGCATGGGAGGAATATCTTTGACAGAGCAAGGCCACGATTGCTGTGGTGATGAGCAAGTTGGAAAGAGAAAACAAGGGGATGTGTAAAAGCTGTGAAATACAGATGAGAACTATAGAAAATTCCTAGGTCATCAGGAACTGTCAGTGGAAAGAGAAGCACTTTTAATGTTATAGAAGAGGGGCAGTTCTAATGTTAACAAAAAGGAAATGACCTGAAGTTGGTGATTTTGCTATTGAGACAAGAAGGCTACAACGCACCCATACAGAAAATGAGGTGGTGTTCCGCAAGCTGACGTTCGCACTTGTAACATTGCAAGAGGCCACAGATGAATAGATCAGCAGGGGAGTAGGCTGGTGCCCCCCCCCCACACCCTGGTGCCCCTCCTCCTTTTCCCCATCTCCCTCCTTGGTGCCCCCCCCCCTTTCCTGTCTCCCTCCCTGGCCCCACTCCTCCTCAAGCAAACTTAAAGCACACAGTATTGGAGGTATGGTATTAATGTGGATAGAGAATTGGTTGGCAGATAGGAAGCAAAGAGTGGGAATAAACGGGACTTTTTCAGAATGGCAGGCAATGACTACTGGGGTACCGCAAGGCTCAGTGCTGGGACCCCAGTTGTTTACAATATATATTAATGACTTGGATGAGGGAATTAAATGCAGCATCTCCAAGTTTGCGGATGACACGAAGCTGTGCGGCTGTGTTAGCTGTGAGGAGGATGCTAAGAGGATGCAGGGTGACTTGGATAGGTTGGGTGAGTGGGCAAATTCATGGCAGATGCAATTTAATGTGGATAAATGTGAGGTTATCCACTTTGGTGGCAAAAACAGAAAGACAGATTATTATCTGAATGGTGGCCAATTGGGAAAAGAGGAGGTGCAACGAGACCTGGGTGTCATTATACACCAGTCATTGAAAGTGGGCATGCAGGTACAGCAGGCGGTGAAAAAGGCGAATGGTATGCTGGCATTCATAGCAAGAGGATTCGAATTCAGAAGCAGGGAGGTACTACTGCAGTTGTACAAGGCCTTGGTGAGACCACACCTGGAGTATTGTGTGCAGTTTTGGTCCCCTAATCTGAGGAAAGACATCCTTGCCATAGAAGGAGTACAAAGAAGGTTCACCAGATTGACTCCTGGGATGGCAGGACTTTCATATGAAGAAAGACTGGATGAACTGGGCTTGTACTCGTTGGAATTTAGAAGATTGAGGGGGGATCTGATTGAAACGTATAAAATCCTAAAGGGATTGGACAGGCTAGATGCAGGAAGATTGTTCCCGATGTTGGGGAAGTCCAGAACAAGGGGTCACAGTTTGAGGATAAAGGGGAAGCCTTTTAGGACCGAGATGAGGAAAAGCTTCTTCACACAGAGAGTGGTGAATCTGTGGAATTCTCTGCCACAGCAAACCGTTGAGGCCAGTTCATTGGCTATATTTAAGAGGGATGGCCCTTGTGGCTAAAGGGATCAGGGGGTATGGAGAGAAGGCAGGTACAGAGTTCTGAGTTGGATGATCAGCCATGATCATACTGAATGGCAGTGCAGGCTCGAAGGGCCAAATGGCCTACTCCTGCACCTATGTTCTATGTTTCTATGTCATGATTCCAGTCTTTGTATGTTTGTTTGACTTTTTTCATCTGAAATTTATAATTCTTTTTAAATAATAGATTGAACAAGTAGAAGTTGGTTCAGAATCTGAGCCTGAAAAACATAGTGCTAAGAGAAAGAAACAAGGTATGTAATCTTCAAACCATCAGAAGAACATGTTTGAACAGATCTATAACTGACTAAATGTCTCAGAAATACAAACGTATATCAGACTTCCCATTCAAAGCAATGAAGAATCTTTGGTATTTGCAGCCAGTTTAATGCTACCCTTTGCATTTGCTCCCACATCTCCCTCTCTTGATTTCATGCTCCACCTTTCAGATACCATCATTTACAGCCCTTCGTTGCTTCCCCCCCATCACCTCCCACCTTCTGTCACCATCTCTACTCTCACTTCCTTCATATCCCTGTCACCCTGCTTCACCTGGATCCACCTATTGCTTGCTAGCTTTTGTTCCATTTCTTCCCTCCACCTTTTCAAAAGTTTCTTTCCCTCTTGCCACCTTTCAGATGAAGTCTCATCTTTTATTCATTTCCCTCCAAAGATGCCTCCATGAGTTTCTCTAGCTTCGGGGTTCCCAACCTTAATGGTATTGGTCCATGACATAAGCAAGTTTGGGAACCCCTGTTCTAACTTGTGTCCTGACGAAGGGTCTCGGCCTGAAACGTCGACTGCGCCTCTTCCTATAGATGCTGCTTGGCCTGCTGCGTTCACCAGCAACTTTGATGTATGTTTCTAACTTGTGTGTTGCTTTGTATGATCTTTATTTGGTGCAGAGAGTTCTGAGTTGTAAAATGCTTACCAGAATAAATTATTCGGCATTTAATTCTAAGATGTGTTAGCTTGGATCTGGAAATATACAAATTCTTGTTTTCATCATTACTAGTCAACTCTCTAGGGGCTAAATCACCATGCTATGGGAGTCATGGGAAATTTCAACATGCAGGTTGATGGAGAAAATCAGGTTGGAAATGGATCTCGAGAGCGAGTTTGTTAAATGCCTACTAGATGGCTTTTTCAGAGCTGTTTGTCATTGTGCCTACTAAGAAATCAGCTATACTGGATTGGGTGTTATGTAATGAACTGGAGGTGATTTAGGGAGCTTAAGGTAAAAGAACCCTTGGGAGGCAGTGACCACAATATGATTGAGTTCAACTTGAAATTTGACAGGGTGAAAGTAAAGTCTAGCGTAGCAGTATTTCAGTGGAGTAAGAGAAGTTGGTATGAGAGAGGAGTCGGCCAAAGGAGATGCTGGCAGGGATGACAGCAGAGCAGCAATGATCTGGGAAAAATGAAGGTGCAGGATATAAAATAAGATATAAAATGAAGAAATACTCAAATGGCAAAATAATATAACTGTGGCTGACAAGGGAAGTCAAAGCTAATGTAAAAACAAAAAAGGGGGCATACAACAAAGCAAAAAATTAGCGGGAAGACAGAGGATTGGGAAACTTAAAACACTACAGAGAGCACCTAAAAGAATCATTGGGAGAGAAAAGCTGAAATATGAAAGCAAGCTAGTAGACAATATCAAAGTGGATAGTAAAAGCTTTTTTCAAGTATGTAAAAAATACGAGAGATAAGAGTGGATATAGAACCGCTAGAAAATAAGGCCGGAGAAATAGTAATGGGGGACAAGGAGATGAGAGATGAACTAAATGAGTATTTTGCATCAGTCTTCACTGTGGAATACACTATCAGTGTGCCAGGTGTTGAAGGGTGTGAGGGATGAGAAGTGAGTGCAGTTATTACAAGGGAGAAGGTGCTCAAAAAGCTGAAAGACCCAAGGGTACGTAAGTCACCCGGACCAGGTGAACTGCATCCTAGGCTTCTGAAAGAGGTAGCATTAGAGATTGTGGTGGCATTAGAAATGATCTTTTAAAAATCACTGTGCCCTAGCATGGTGTCACAGCACTGGAAAATTGCAAATGTCACACTACTCTTTAAGAAAGGAGGAAGGCAGCAGAAAGGAAATCATAGACCTGAGTGGTTGGGAAGATGTAGGAGTCAATTGTTAAGGATGAGGTAACTGAGTGACCCAGGACAAGATAGTACAAAGTCAGCATGGTTTCCTTAAGGGAAAATCTTGCTTGCTCAAACCTGTTGGAATTCTTTGAGGAGATTACAAGTAGGATAGATAAAGGGGATGCAGTTGATGTTGTATATTTGGACTTTCAGAAGGCCTTTGACAAAGTGCCACACATGAGGCTACTTACTAAGTTAAGAGCCCATGGTACTACAAGAAAGCTACTAAAATGGTTGGTGCGTTGGCTGATAGGTAGGATGCAGTGAGTGGGAATAGAAGGATCCTTTACTGGTTGGCTGCCAGTGACTAATGGTGTTCTGCAGAGGTCGGTGTTGGGACCACTTCTTTTTATGCTGTATATAAATAATTTAGGTGATGGAATAGGTGGCTTTGTTGTCAAGTTTTCAGTCGATACGAAGATTGGTGGAGGGGCAGGTAGTGTTGAGGAAATAGGTAGGATGTAGAAGGACAGATTAGGAGAGTGGTCAAGAAAGTGGCAAATGAATACAATGCTAGAATATGTACGGTCATGCACTTTGGTAGTAGAAATAAATGTGCAGACTATTTTCTGAATGGGGAGAAAATCCAAATATCTGAGATGCAAAGGGACTTGGGAGTCCTTGTGCAGAACACCCTGAAGATTAACTTGCAGGTTGAGTCAGTGGTGAGGAAGGCAAATGCAATGTTAGCATTTCAGGCGGTCTAGAATACAAGAGCAGGAATGTGATGCTGAGGCCTCACCTTGAGTATTGTGAACAGTTTTGGGGTCCTCATCAAAGAAAAGATATGTTGGCATTGGAGAGGGTTCTGAGGATGATTCCAGGAATGAAAAGATTATCATACAAGGAATGTTTGATGGCTCTGGGTCTGTATTCTCTAGAATTTAGAAGGATAAGTGGGGGTCTCATTGAAACCTTTCGAATGTTGAAAGGCCTAGACAGAGTAGGTGTGGAAAGGATGTTTTCCATGATGGGAGAGTCTAGGAGAAGAAGGCACAGCTTCAGGATAGAGGGGTTCCATTTAAAACCAAGATGTGGAGAAATTTCTTTAGCCAAAGGGTGGTGAATTTGTGGAATTTATTACCACAGGCAGCTGTGGAGGCCGGGTTGTTGGGTGTATTTAGGCAGAGCTTGATAGATTCTTGATTGGACATGGCATCAAAGGTTATGGGGAGAAGGCAGGGATGTGGGACTAAGGAGGGGATAAAAGGATCAGCCGTGATTGAATGGTGGGGCAGAGTTGATGGGCCAAATGGCCTAATTCTGCTGCTATATCTTATGGTCTTCTGGTTATTACTGTAAGAAAATACTCATGATGATTTTCTTCTGCCAAGGTATAGTTATTTGTTTAGAGCAGGGGTTGCACAGACCCCTTGCTTAACGGTTGGTCCATGGCCTAAAGAAGGTTGGGAACCCCTGATTTAGAGATCATCAGGCCCAAAGAGCTGCTCTGCCCAGCAACTCACCTATTTTCCCTAGCTTAATCACAGGACAGTTTACAATGACTGATTAACCTACAACCTGGGAGGAAACCAGAGCACCTGGAGGAAACCCACTAGTTCATGGGGAGGACATACAAACTCCTTATAGACGGTGTCAGAATTGATCTCTGCCCTGAACTTTAACAGACTTTTGTTTAACTGGTTTGTCAGTGCAGTTTGCATTTGTATCAGGTGTCCAATAGCCTTCGGGACGTCAGAAATGTTGTTCGCTGTAATTCATTAATCTCTTATCATTTTGGTCTATAATACATGCAGAGGAAGTAAAGAGCTTTTGAATTTCTTGTACAAAGCATAGAGTATGTTTAATTGGTTCTTTGCTCCCAGCATCAGTTAAATCTGAAATGCAACATCATTTTCCTTCATAACGTACCCGGTGATGACATGATTAGGTGACAATATTGTTTCTCGTTAAAAATATATTTATTATCTAAGTATGTACTGTGTACTATATAAACTTTGATTAGTCTTACAGGCAACCACAAAACAAAGAAGCACAATAGATCTCTTCATAAAAAGGCTGTCAAACACCCAAAGTGGGGTTGGGGGGGCGGGGGGGGGGAAGAGAGAACAAATCGTGCAAACAAAAATAAAACTCAGAACTGAAGTTCATGAAAGTGAATCCACAGCCACCAAGCCAATTCATCGCTGCAGCCGGCCCAGGAGACCATTAATTGCAGGTCAGAGCCTCGGTTCAGTGCAGAAATGACTAAACCGCACGGAGCAGTGAGCTGAACACTGGCCTCTGGCCCCAACACCTTGACCTTTTGAATCTGGCCCAGCGCTTAAATCAGCCAAACATCAGCTTGTTTCTTGCTCCTGGACCTGGGCCCTGCTGCTTTGTTTCGGCCTCAAGTCCACTCCAGCAATGGTCAAACAT
Source organism: Mobula hypostoma (assembly GCF_963921235.1). Classification (NCBI taxonomy): domain Eukaryota; kingdom Metazoa; phylum Chordata; class Chondrichthyes; order Myliobatiformes; family Myliobatidae; genus Mobula; species Mobula hypostoma. Next base: position 71,873,281 of record NC_086112.1, on the reverse strand, counting down.
GGGTCCATTCCTCACTCTTGGTTTTCAGGCCCTGTCTCCTGGATGCAGCCTAAACCTGACCTTTTCAATCTGTGCTGCTGCAACCTTACTGCACCTTTGCGACTCCAGTTCACTTCACAAAAATGTCAGGTCGTACAGGCGGTTCAAAAGCACAACTCTGAAAGGGAAGTGTCAGGCTATTGATTGTAGTGATGGTTGTCCAGAAAGATGGGGATCAATAGAGTAATTAATAGAATTGTTTGCTGCCAGTAAGGCATTGCTGTGTCTCACCAGCGTCATACTGTCTGATCACTCTACCTAAATTATTCTGCTTATTCTTTTCTGAGTCCAAGTAACAAATCTTTTCAGTATCCTGAGTGTCAGAACTTTTGAGCTGTGACTTTAAAATGTGTAGGGATATCTGAATTTTTATTAGGATATGATTATTGAATACATTGACTGTATTCATTGTCAGTGAATATTTTTTCAATAACCAAGTTTATCAGTCCCCTTGTTCCTACTTTCTACAAATCCTGCTCCGATGTCTTGTGGTCTTATCAAGTTATTTGAAGTATATTTAAAGCAGAGGTTGATAGGTTCTTCATTAGTCAGTGTGTCTAAGTTTACGGGGAGAAGGCATGAGAATGGGGTTGAGAGGGATCATGCATCAGCCATGAAATGGTGAAGCAGACTCGATGGACTGAGTGGCCGGATTCTGCGCTTATAATCATGTGGTCTTATTAAATATGTTTACTTTCATATTTGCCTCCATGTGAAGTACATGTTATTACTCGGTTGAATTCCGTCTGTTCCATTCTAATCCTCATTTTGTCAAATTATCTTGTAAATTATTTTGAGAATTTGTATGATGTAACTTGACGTTCTTTGTTTCACCTGCAGCTGTTATCAGTAGGCATGACTCTTGCTCCATTTTCAGAAAAATCCAAATTGAACAACCATAGCCCAGGCAACATTCTATCTCCTCCAATCTAATTTCCATCAGTGGTGTATCCATTGTAAAATACTTCAGTGATACCCATTCCTTACTTGCTCCATACCAGCCTTTTAAGAGCAAGTATGCTAAATCTTCTTGAAATCCAAGTAAATAACATCCTTTATTTGTTGTAACCTGTAAAGTTTCTTTGTCCTTTCAAAAGAAGTTTTGATTGGGAAAAATGTACCTTTCTGAAACTATTTCTATACACTCAGTGGCCACTTTATTAGGTACACCTCTACACCAGCTCATTAATGCAAACCATAGAAACTATAGCACAGAAACAGGCCTTTTGGCTCTTCTTGGCTATGCTGAACCATTTTCTGCCTAGTCCCACTGACCTGCACATGGACCATATCCCTCCATACACCTCCCATCCATGTATCTGTCCAATTTATTCTTAAATGTTAAAAAAGAACCCGCATTTACCACCTCGTCTGGCAGCTCATTCCATACTCCCACCACACTCTGTGTGAAGAAACCCCCCCCATGTTCCCTTTAAACTTTTCCCCCCTCACCCTAAACCCATGTCCTCTGTTTTTTTTTTCTCCCCTTGCCTCAGTGGAAAAAGCCTGCTTGCATTCACTCTATCTATACCCATCATAATTTTATATACCTCTATCAAATCTCCCCTCATTCTTCTACGCTCCACGGAATAAAGTCCCAACCTATTCAACCTTTCTCTGTAACTGAGTTTCTCAAGTCCCGGCAACATCCTTGTAAACCTTCTCTGCACTCTTTCAACCTTATTTATATCCTTCCTGTAATTTGGTGACCCAAAACTGAACACAATACTCCAGATTCGGCCTCACCAATGCCTTATACAACCTCATCATAACATTCCAGCTCTTATACTCAATACTTCGATTAATAAAGGCCAATGTACCAAAAGCTCTCTTTACAACCCTACCTACCTGTGACGCCACTTTTAGGGAATTTTGTATCTGTATTCCCAGATCCCTCTGTTCCACTGATCAGTTAATCATATGGCAGCAACTCAATGCGTAAAAGCATGCAGACATGGTTAAGAGGTTCAGATGTTCAAACGTCAAACCAAAATTCAGAATGGGAAAGAAATATGATCAAAGGACTTTGACCACGGAATGATTGTTGGTGCCAGCCTTGTGGTTTGAGTATCTTCGAAATTGCTGATGATCTGGGATTTTCATGCACACATTCTCTAGAGATTACAGAGAATGGTGAGGAAAACAAAGAAAAACATCCACTCAATGGCAGTTCTGTGGTCAAAAAATGCCTTGTTGAGAGAGGTCAGTGGGGAATGGCCAGACTGGTTCAAGCTGACAGGAAAGCAACAGAAACTCAAATAATCTCTCATTACAACATTGGTATGTAGAAGAGCATCCCTGAATGCACAACCCGTGGAACCTCGAAGAGGATGGGTTTTAGCAGCAGAGGACAGCAAATATACATTTGGTGGTCATTATTAGGTACAGGAGTTTCTTAATAAAGTGGCCACTGAGTGTATTTTAGTTTACTTTTTATTTGGTTCTCCACAACTTAATTTTTAATCAAGAGATCTATGAATTTGCCCTTTGGACATGGGATTCATTAGTCTTGTTTTCTGTGTGACGTGTTTCCCACCTTTTGAATAGGAGCAATATCTGTCTTTCATCCTTGCCAAGTCACCCCTTCATTCCTGGTCTTTGCTAATAATGCTCTGTGCTAGGGTTTCTGCGTGACAGTCACAGGGCTGATGGCTTGTTCTCAATGGATTGCTGTTCAAAAGACCAAGGAGGGACCAGAGTGAGCTCTTTAAACAGTAAAGTCAAACCACTCTTAAAGGATGAATGAGACTTGGATCCTGCACTTTAATTTGTAGACGTTGGTGTCTTAAAGTTGAAAATATTAATTACAAGATCAACATTAATCTTAATGAATCCGATATTGTGTTATTGCATCAATTGGAAAAATCTGCTGTCTGCGTGATTGTTTCAATTTGCTCTTAGACCAAAGTCATACTTAATATTTTAACTTTTAAACAATGATTGAGTGAACTCGGCCCTTTTTCCTGGGAGCGATGGAGGATGAGAGGTGACCTGATAGTGGTGTATAAGATGATGAGAGGCATTGATCGTGTGGATAGTCAGAGGCTTTTTCCCAGGGCTGAAATGGTTGCCACAAGATGACACAGGTTTAAGGTGCTGGGGAGTAAGTACAGAGGAGATGTCAGGCGTAAGTTTTTTACGCAGAGAGTGCTGAGTGTGTGGAATGGGCTGCCAGCAACGGTGGTGGAGGGGGATACGATAGGGTCTTTTAAGATTTTGGATAGGTACATGGAGCTTTGAAAAATAAAGGGCTATGGGTAAGTCTAGTAATTTCTAAGGTAGGGACATGTTCGACACAACTTCGTGGGCCGAAGGGCCTGTATTGTGATGGAGGTTTTCTATGTTTCTGATGTTAAATTATAGAACTAAAAAGCACTTTGTGCTGTTATCTCCACTCTGCAGCCCCAGAAGAGCATGGTATGTAATTTTCGGGTGTAGTTAAATATGCTGAAGTGATTTATGTGTTGGAAGAATATTTTGCTATTGTGTTTTTGAGTGTTGCATCTCTAAAGTTTGTGTGCACATTGTGCCTTGTGTTTTCAGCAGTTGAAGTGAAGACTCCGAAGCCCAGAGGAAGACGGCCCAAAGTAATGGTGATAACGCCACGTTCAGGCGATGAAAGGTTAGTGATGTTAATCTGCAAATTATTTGCCATTTAAGGCCTTCTAAGTTAATAAATGTAACCTTTTAATGTTCTAATCATCCAGTATGACCCTAATCTAAGTAATATTACTGTATTGCTGAAAATGGGAACATTCTCTACTTTTATTTTTAGGAAGTTTAACTGATTTTAAAAATGATATGTTTATATAGCCTCTCATGACCTTGGGCCATGCCAGCACAGTTTGCAAAGGTAATAAATCATAAGTACAATCACTGACATAATGCAAGAAAAAGACAACCAATTCACATGCAATCTCAGAATAACAGTGTAATCGTTTTTAAAGTGATACCGGTCGAGAGAAGGTCAAATAATGTGGAGAACATTGAACTTGACAACACAGTGCAGACTTCTTGGCTCATGATGTACCGATCTTTTAACATGTTCTAAGCACAATATGACTCTTTCCCGTACATTGCCCTCCCTTTTTCTATCATCCATGTGTTTGTCTAAGTCTCTCTTGGGTGTCCCTGATGTTACTGCCTCTACCACCATATTCTGTGCATCCATCACAATGTTTAAAGAGATGAGTCCTGGCTTGCTCAACCTATCCTCATAGGACATGCACTAATCCAGGCAGCATCCTGGTAAATTTCCGCTACACCCTTTAATACTTCCATATCCTATAATGAGGTGACAAGAACTAACTGGTGTTTTATAGAGCTATATTTCCTTGTGGCTTAATCCCCTGATAAATGAAGGTCAGCGTGAGCCTTCTTAGCATGGATTTGGACCCCAAGATCCTGTTTCTCCATACTGATAATGAAGCAGGTTTTCAAAGCTTGCAGAGAGATTCAGGCCAGTTAGAAGAGTGGGCTGAAAGATGGCAGATGGAGTTTAATGCTGATAAGTGTGAGGTGCTACATTTTGGTAGGACTAATCAAAATAGGACATACATGGTAAATGGTAGGGCATTGAAGAATGCAGTAGAACAGAGGGATCTAGGAATAATGGTGCATAGTTCCCTGAAGGTGGAATCTCATGTGGATAGGGTGGTGAAGAAAGCTTTTTGTATGCTGGCCTTTATAAATCAGAGCATTGAGTATAGGAGTTGGGATGTAATGTTAAAATTGTACAAGGCATTGGTAAGGCCAAATTTGGAGTATTGTGTACAGTTCTGGTCACCAAATTATAGGAAAGATGTCAACAAAATTGAGAGAGTACAGAGGAGATTTACTAGAATGTTACCTGGGTCTCAGCACCTGAGTTACAGAGAATGGTTGAACAAGTTGAGTCTTTATTCTTTGGAGTGTAGAAGGTTGAGGGGGGACTTGATAGAGGTATTTAAAATTATGAGGGGGATAGATAGAGTTGACGTGGATAGGCTTTTTCCATTGCAAGTAGGGAAGATTCAAACAAGACATGAGTTGAGAGTTAGGGAGCAAAAGTTTAGGGGTAACACGAGGGGTAACTTCTTTACTGAGAGTGTTGGCTGTGTGAAATGAGCTTCCAGTAGAAGTGGTAGAGGCATGTTCGATATTGTCATTTAAAGAAAAATTGGATAGGTATATGGACAGGAAAGGAATGGAGGGTTATGGGCCGAGTGCAGGTCGGTGGGACTAGGTGAAAGTAAGCGTTCAGCACAGACTAGGAGGGCCGAGATGGCCTGTTTCCGTGCTGTAATTGTTATATGGTTATATGATAAGAATCCTGCCATTAATCCTGCCTTCAAATTTGACCTTCCAAAGTGAATCACTTCACATTTTTCTGGGTTGAATGTCATCTGTTGTTTCTCAGCCCAGTTCTATATCCTGCTTATGTCCCATTGGAATCCTCAACAATCTTCTACATTGTCCACAACAGCCCCAACCTTCATATCACTTGCAAACTTAATACCCCATCCCTTTTGCTTCTTCACCCAAGTCATTTATAAAGATCACAAAGAACAGGGCTTCCAGAACAGGTCCCTGCAGAACACCACTAGTCACAGAACACCAAGCAGAATACGCACCATCAACAACCACCCTCTGCATTCTTTGGGCGAGCCAATTCTGAATCCAGACAGCTAAGATTTCCTGGATCCCATGTCTCCTGACTCTCTGAATGAGCCTACCATGGGGAGATCCACCACACGGACTGCTCTACCTTCATTAATGTGTTTTGTCAGATCAGAGAATTCGGTCAGTTTTGTAAGGCATGACCTGCCACTTTCAAAGCTACGCTGTGGTCAGATGATGCTTCTCCAAATACTTGTGAATCCTGTCTCTAAGGATTCTCTCCAATAAGTTGCCCACCACTGAAGTAAGAATTACTGGTCTATAATTCCCAGGGTTATTCATATTAGCTTTCTGGAACAAAGGAACAAAACGTGTCACCCTCCAGTCATCTGGTACTATTTCTGTGGCCAGCAATACAGAGATCATCATTTAAAGGCAATCTCTTTCTTCACTTCTCAAAGTAACCTGGGTTATATTGATTCCCACAAGGGGCGGCTTATCTATCCTAATGTTTTACAAAAGTTCCGGCACATCCTCATTCTTATCAACATGTTCTAGCTTATCGCCTGTTTTATGCTGTCCTCAGGATCGTCAAGATCCCTCTTACTGGTGAACACTGAAGGCAGGTATTCATTAAGGATCTCCCCTTTCTCCTCCGACTCCAGGTACATCTTCCTTTTCTGTCCCTGATCGGTCCTTACTTCATTCTAGTCATCCTTCTGTTCTTCACATATGTGTAAAATGCCTTGGGGTTTTCCTTAATCCTACTTGCCAAGGCCTTCTCATGTCCCCTTCTAGCTCTCTTAAGTCCCTTGTTAAGTTCCTGCCTGGCTACCTTATTACTCTCCAGAGCCCCATCGGATCCTTGCTTTCCAAACCTCAAGTAAGCTTCTTTCTTGCTGTTTGACAATCTCTTGTCATCCATAGTTCCTTCACCTTGCCTCAATAAGACAAACTATGCAGGTACTCCCTACACAACATCTAGCCTAACATAAGAAATAGGAACAGGAGTCTGCCAGCTGACCTGTCGAGCCTGCTTCACCATTAATAAGATCATAGCTGATCTGGCCATGGACTCATCTCCACCTACCTGCCTTTTCCCCATAACCCTTCATTCTCTCTGAATGCATTTAACTATTTAACTGTGCCTTAAATATATTTAACACACAAATTCACTACTCTGGGAAAAGTAGTTTCTCTCCGTTTCCATGCTAAATGTAGTCCCCCATACATGAGTTTCTGAGGGAGAATGATGGGCAGATTCTTTCTAATATTGGTGGAATAAGATAAAAAGTCACTTAGTTGTGGCTGTACCAGGTTGACCAATATCTTTGCGGGAAGGTTTGCTGCTTCTGCTCAAGATGTTAAAACTAGAGCTGCATGGGGTTGGACTAGCCTCCATGTGACAGGACAGCAAGTGGAGTGACAGTGGAGAAAGTAGATGTTAAGACTACAAAGATGAAAAGCACAAGGTTGAGCATAAGACATTGGAGCGGAATTAGGCCATTCAGCCCATTGAGTCTGCTCCACCATTCTATCATGCTGATCCTGGATCCCACTTAAATGGTAGAACTAATGTTTGAGTTGCATCTATTTCAATGCAATGTGTATTGTAGGTATGGCAGATGAACTTAGAGCATGGGATTATGATATATTTATTAGTGAGACTTGGTTACTGGAGGGGCAGGACTGACAACTCAATGTTCCAGGGTTCAGTTTTAGATGTGATAGCAGAGGATATATTAAAGGAGGAGGGATGGCATTACCCAACAGAGAAAATATCATGGCACTGCTCGGAGAGGAGACTGGAGGGTTCATCTACTCCAGTAATGTTAATGGGACTATATTGTACACCTCTCAATAGTTGGTGGGATTTAGAAGGCCAAATTTGTGGGGAGATAGCAGCAAACTTCAGGAATCGGATGTTCAGCTTTCCGTATCTTGACTGGGACACCCATACTGTTAAAGGATTGGATGGGATAGAGTTTGTCAGATGTATTCAGGGAGGTTTCCTTGATCAATAATGTAGAGGTACCAGTTAGAGTGCAATACTGGATCTTCTTTTAATGAATGAGACTGGACAGGTGACAGAAGGAGGAGGAGTGAATACTTCGGATATAGTGATCATAATGAAGTTAGATTAGATTAGATTGGGTTATGAGAACACTCAGTCCTCTTTTATTGTCATTTAGAAATGCATACATGCATTAAATGAGACAATGTTTCTCCGGCGTGATATCACAGAAAACAAGACAGACCAAAGGCTAACACTGACAAAACCACATAATTGTAACATATAGGTACAGCAGTGCAAAGCAATACCATAATTTGATGAAGAACAGTCCATAGGCACAGTAAAAAAAAAAGTCTCAATGTCCCCGAGTCGATCGACTCCTGAATCCCCAATAGTGGTGGCAAAAGGGAGAAACTCCCTGCCATAAACCTCCAGGCACCATCAACTTGCCGATACCTTGGAAGCAGCCAACCACAGCTGACCCTGAGTCCATCCGTCCAAAAACTCCGAGCTTCCGAGCAGCTTCTCCGATACAGCCTCCCAAGCGCCATCCTCTGCCGAGCGCCTTCGACCTCTCCCTGGCCGCTGAAACAGGCAAAGCCGAGGATTTCGAGGCCTTCAGCTCCAGAGATTCCGGTTACCACACAGTAGCAGCGGTAGCAAAGACATTTCAGAAGTTTTCCAGATGTTCCGCTATGCACTCGTGTCTGTCTCCACCAAATCAGAATTGTGCACAGTCCCCTACTTGACAGATAATAGATATTCATCACCGGAGAGGCTGCACGCGCTGCCGTCGTGCTGCCATCTTCCCAAAATTAATGGAATTATGCAGAAAGATATGACTGGTCCACAAGTTAAAAGTGGATCAACCATGATGAAGTGACAGAGCAGACTTGTTGGACCAAATGACCTAATTCGCTCCTATATCTTATGGTCTTGTGTGTTTACATTTTAAAAACTGAAGACAGGTATCTGTTTATGTCGAGAAGCTAAACAAAGAATATTAATTGGAAGTTTATCTTATTCAAAAACAACTCTTATTAGGAATGGTTAAAGAACATCATGAAGAATATTTTTTAGAGGGTACCTGAAGCTATCTATATTGGATAGGAGTTAAGGTCTTCATCTGAGTTTAGAACCTCGCTATCAGGAAACCAAAGCCATCACAGGGCCATGGGGCAATCGCAGCAGTGCAGGGGCAATGGTACAAATGGAGGACTTGGTTTGTGAACCCTTTGCAATTGCTTGGTATACTGATTAAATATTCATAAAATGTGACCTGATCTTCACCTAAGTCACAATAACAGACTAACACAATCTACCTTAACTATTAACACACAAACAATTGTACTTTTCATGTCTTTATTGAACACATTGTTTAATCATTCACAGTCCAGGCTGGAAAAAGTATGTGAACCTTTGTATTTAATAACTGGTAGAACCTCCTTTAGTAGCAATAACCTCCACCAAATGTTTCCTGTAGCTGCTGATCAGACTTGCACAGCAGTGAGGAGGAATTTTAGACCATTCCTTCATACAAAACCGTTTCAGTTCATCAATATTTCTGGAATCCCTTGCATGAACAGCCCTCTTCAGAATCTGCCACAGTATCTCAATTGGATTAAGGTTTAGACTCTGACTTGGCCTTTCCAAAACAAGAATTTTCTTTTTAAACCATTCTGTTGTTGATTTACTCTTGTGTTTTGGATTATTGTCTTGTTGTATCATCCAACTTCTATGAAGTTTCAGGTGACAGATCACTATCCTGACTTTCTCCTGTGAAATGCCTTGAAACAATTTTGAATTCATTGTTCCCTCAACGGGTACAAGCTGTCCAGGCCTTGAGGCAGCAAAACAGCACCAAATCATGATGATCCTCCCATAATGTTTCACAGTTGAGGTGAGATTTTGGTGCTGGTGTGCAGTGCCCTTTTCCGCAAACAGCGGTGTGCACTTTTGCCAGAAAGTTCAACTTTTGTCTTATCTGTCCACAAAACTTTGTCCCACAAGCATTGTGGAACATCCAGGTGGTCTTTTGCAAACTTGAGATGTGTAGCAATGTTGCTGCTGCTGTTTTTTTTTGAGAACAGTGGTTTCCGCCGTGGTGTCCTTCCATGAACACCATTCTTGTTCCATGTTTTTCTTATAGTGGACACATGAACAGAGACCTTAGCAAGTTCTAGAGATTTCTGCAGGTCTTTAACTGTTACCCTTGGATTCTTTCTTGCCTCTTTCAGCATTGCGCATTGTGTTCTTGGTGTGATCTTTGCAGGACGCCCATTCCTAGGGAGGGTAGCAACAGTACTGAGTTTCCTCCATTTGTAGACACTTTCTCTTACTGTGGACTGATGAATACTGAGGTCTTTTGTAGCCTTTTCCAGCTTTGTGCATCTCTACAGTTCTTCTAAGGTCCTCAAAGTTGTTTTGATTGGCGTATAGAAACATAGAAAATAGGTGCAGGAGTAGGCCATTCGGCCCTTCAAGCCTGCATCGCCATTTATTATGATCATGGCTGATCATCCAACTCAGAACCAGCCTTCTCTCCATACCCCCTGATCCCTGTAGCCACAAGGGCCATATCTAACTCCCTCTTAAATATAGCCAATGAACTGGCCTTAACTGTTTCCTGTGGCAGAGAATTCCACAGATTCACCACTCTCTATGTGAAGAAGTTTTTCCTCATCTCGGTCCTAAAAGGCTTCCCCTTTATCCTCAAACTGTGACCCCTCGTTCTGGACTTCCCCAACATCGGGAACAATCTTCCTGCATCTAGCCTGTCCAATCCCTTTAGGATTTTATACGTTTCAATCAGATCCCCCCTCAATCTTCTAAATTCCAACGAGTACAAGCCCAGTTCATCCAGTCTTTCTTCATATGAAAGTCCTGCCATCCCAGGAGTCAATCTGGTGAACCTTCTTTGTACTCCTTCTATGGCAAGGATGTCTTTCCTCAGATTAGGGGACCAAAACTGCACACAATACTCCAGGTGTGGTCTCACCAAGGCCTTGTACAACTGCAGTAGTACCTCCCTGCTCCTGTACTCGAATCCTCTCGCTATAAATGCCAGCATACCATTCGCCTTTTTCACCGCCTGCTGTACCTGCATGCCCACTTTCAATGACTGGTGTATAATGACACCCAGGTCTCATTGCACCTCACCTTTTCCTAATCGGCCACCATTCAGATAATAATCTGTTTTCCTATTTTTGCCACCAAAGTGGATAACCTCACATTTATCCACATTAAATTGCATCTGCCATGAATTTGCCCACTCACCCAACCTATCCAAGTCACCCTGCATCCTCTTAGCATCCTCCTCACAGCTAACACTGCCGCCCAGCTTCGTGTGATCCGCAAACTTGGAGATGCTGCATTTAATTCCCTCATCCAAGTCATTAATATATATTGTAAACAACTGGGGTCCCAGCACTGAGCCTTGCGGTACCCCACTAGTCACTGCCTGCCATTCTGAAAAGGTCCCGTTTATTCCCACTCTTTGCTTCCTGTCTGCTAACCAATTCTCTATCCACATCAATACCTTGCCCCCGATACCGTGTGCTTTAAGTTTGCACACTAATCTCCTGTGTTGGACCTTGTCAAAAGCCTTTTGAAAATCCAAATATACCACATCCACTGGTTCTCCCCTATCCACTCTACTAGTTACATCCTCAAAAAATTCTATGAGATTCGTCAGACATGATTTTCCTTTCACAAATCCATGCTGACTTTGTCCGATCATTTCACCACTTTCCAAATGTGCTGTTATCACATCTTTGATAACTGACTCCAGCAGTTTCCCCACCACCGATGTTAGGCTAACCGGTCTATAATTCCCCGGCTTCTCTCTCCCTCCTTTTTTTAAAGAGTGGGGTTACATTAGCCACCCTCCAATCCTCAGACACTAGTCCAGAATCTAACGAGTTTTGAAAAATTATCACTAATGCATCCACTATTTCTTGGGCTACTTCCTTAAGCACTCTAGGATGCAGACCATCTGGCCCTGGGGATTTATCTGCCTTCAATCCCTTCAATTTACCTACACCACTTCCCTACTAACATGTATTTCGCTCAGTTCCTCCATCTCACTGGACCCTCTGTCCCCTACTATTTCTGGAAGATTATTTATGTCCTCCTTAGTGAAGACAGAACCAAAGTAATTATTCAATTGGTATTTCCACTATTTCATCCTCCGTCGGATCCACGCCTGCAATCGCCGTTTCTTTGACTTTGTCATGTTAGGCAAAGATCGCAAGATCTTACATCTATGGACTGCAGAGCCTGCCGGCCCCGACGCTAGCAGGCATGAACTTTCGGTTGCGGCCCTTGCCGTTGGTCTCGGCGGCTCCAACACCTCAGGACATATTCAAAACCCGGACTCCAGCAACGACCATGGAGACATTCAAAGCGATCGCGCAACCACCAACTGCAACTCCAGCCTTGAACTCCAGGCCGGGTCTTTATGTGCTGCTGTTGTGACTCCCGTCTCCCCTTCCCCCACCACCACTTCGCAGCCCCGTCTTCCTCAGATCCCACCGTCAGCTCCTGGGCCCTCAGAGGCTCCATCTTCCTCTCACCCCAACCCTCCCCCCTCCACTGACACCCCCAGCCTCCCCCCTCCCCCCTCTGATCCCAGCTCTCATCCGTGCCGGGTCTTTACCATCCCCTCCGACCTTCAACTGTCGGAGGCAGAACGCTCTGTTCTCAGTAAGGGCCTCACGTTTGTCCCCCTTCGCCCACACCTCAGCGAGTTCCGTGTTCGCCATGATGCGGAACTTTTCTTCCGCCGTCTCCATCTCCGAGCCTACTTCTTCGGCAAGGACTCTTCCACCCCCACCGATGACCCCTTCTCCCGTCTTCATCCCTCCTCTTCTTCATGGACACCCCGCTCTGGTCTTCTGCCTGCTCTGGATCTCTTTATTGCCAACTGCCGACGGGACATCAACCGTCTCGACTTCACCGCACCTTGTCCCCATTCCAACCTCACTCCTTCGGAACGCTCTGCTCTCCGCTCCCTCCGCACTAATCCTAACATTATTATTAAACCCGCTGATAAGGGGGGTGCTGTTGTAGTCTGGCGCACTGACCTCTACCTTGCCGAGGCACAGCGACAACTCGCGGATACCTCCTCTTATTTACCCCTCGATCGTGACCCCACTAAGGAGCACCAGGCCATTGTCTCCCACACTATCAACGACTTTATCCGCTCAGGGGATCTCCCATCCACTGCTACCAACCTTATAGTTCCCACACCCCGCACTTCCCGTTTCTACCTCCTACCCAAGATCCACAAACCTGCCTGTCCTGGCCGACCTATTGTCTCAGCTTGCTCCTGCCCCACCGAACTCGTTTCTGCATACCTGGACACTGTTTTATCACCCCTTGTTCAATCCCTTCCGACCTATGTTCGTGACACTTCTCACGCTCTTAAACTTTTCGATGATTTTAAGTTCCCTGGCCCCCACCGCTTTATTTTCACCTTGGATGTCCAGTCCCTATATACTTCCATCCCCCATCAGGAAGGTCTCAAAGCTCTACGCTTCTTTTTGGATTCCAGACCTAATCAGTTCCCCTCTACCACCACTCTGCTCCGTCTAGCAGAATTCGTCCTTACTCTTAATAATTTCTCCTTTTGCTCCTCCCATTTCCTCCAAACTAAAGGTGTAGCTATGGGCACCCGTATGGGTCCTAGCTATGCCTGCCTTTTTGTTGGGTTTGTGGAACAATCTATGTTCCGTGCCTATTCTGGTATCTGTCCCCCACTTTTCCTTCGCTACATCGACGACTGCATTGGCGCTGCTTCCTGCACGCATGCAGAACTCGTTAACTTTATTAACTTTGCCTCCAACTTTCACCCTGCCCTCAAGTTTACCTGGTCCATTTCTGACACCTCCCTCCCCTTTCTAGATATTTCTGTCTCTGTCTCTGGAGACAGCTTATCCACTGATGTCTACTATAAGCCTACTGACTCTCACAACTATCTGGACTATTCCTCTTCTCACCCTGTCTCTTGCAAAAACGCCATCCCCTTCTCGCAATTCCTCCGTCTCCGCCGCATCTGCTCTCAGGATGAGGCTTTTCATTCTAGGACGAGGGAGATGTCTTCATTTTTTAAAGAAAGGGGCTTCCCTTCCTCCACTATCAACTCTGCTCTTAAACGCATCTCCCCCATTTCACGTACATCTGCTCTCACTCCATCCTCCCACCACCCCACTAGGAATAGGGTTCCCCTGGTCCTCACCTACCACCCCACCAGCCTCCGGGTCCAACATATTATTCTCCGTAACTTCCGCCACCTCCAACGGGATCCCACCACTAAGCATATCTTTCCCTCCCCGCCTCTCTCTGCATTCCGCAGGGATCGCTCCCTACACAACTCCCTTGTCCATTCGTCCCCCCCATCCCTCCCCACTGATCTCCCTCCTGGCACTTATCCGTGTAAGCGGAACAAGTGCTACACATGCCCTTACACTTCCTCCCTTACCACCATTCAGGGCCCCAAACAGTCCTTCCAGGTGAGGCATCACTTCACCTGTGAGTCGACTGGGGTGATATACTGCGTCCGGTGCTCCCGATGTGGCCTTTTATATATTGGTGAGACCCGACGCAGACTGGGAGACTGCTTTGCTGAACATCTACGCTCTGTCCGCCAGAGAAAGCAGGATCTCCCAGTGGCCACACATTTTAATTCCACATCCCATTCCCATTCTGACATGTCTATCCACGGCCTCCTCTACTGTAAAGATGAAGCCACACTCAGGTTGGAGGAACAACACCTTATATTCCGTCTGGGTAGCCTCCAACCTGATGGCATGAACATTGACTTCTCTAACTTCCGCTAGGCCCCACCTCCCCCTCGTACCCCATCTGTTACTCTTTTTAATGCACACATTCTTTCTCTCACTCTCCTTTTTCTCCCTCTGTCCCTCTGAATATACCTCTTGCCCATCCTCTGGGTCACCCCCCCCCCCCCCGTCTTTCTTCCCGGACCTCCTGTCCCATGATCCTCTCGTATCCCCTTCTGCCTATCACCTGTCCAGCTCTTGGCTCCATCCCTCCCCCTCCTGTCTTCTCCTATCATTTTGCATCTCCCCCTCCCCCTCCAGCTTTCAAATCCCTTACTCACTCTTCCTTCAGTTAGTCCTGACGAAGGGTCTCGGCCTGAAACGTCGACTGCGCCTCTTCCTATAGATGCTGCCTGGCCTGCTGCGTTCACCAGCAACTTTGATGTATGTTGATTCAATTGGTCTGCCATGTCCTTGCTCCCCATAATCAACTCACCTGTTTCTGTCTGTAGGGAACCTACATTTGTCTTTACCAGTCTTTTCCTTTTTACATATCTATAAAAGCTTTTACAGTCAGTTTTTATGTTCCCTGCCAGTTTTCTCTCATAATCTTTTTTCCCTTTCCTAATTAAGCCCTTTGCCCTCCTCTGCTGAACTCTGAATTTCTCCCAGCCCTCAGGTGAGCCACTTTTTCTGGCTAATTTGTATGCTTCTTCTTTGGAATTGATACTATCCCTAATTTCTCTTGTCAGCCACGCGTGCACTACCTTCCTTGATTTATTCTTTTGCCAAACTGGGATGAACAATTGTTGTAGTTCATCCATGCAATCCTTAAATGCTTGCCATTGCGTATCCACCGTCAATCCTTTAAGTGTCATTTGCCAGTCTATCTTAGCTAATTCACGTCTCGTACCTTCAAAGTTACCCCTCTTTAAGTTCAGAACCTTTGTTTCTGAATTAACTATGTCACTCTCCACCTTAATGAAGAATTCCACCATATTATGGTCACTCTTACCCAAGGGGCCTCTCACGACAAGATTGCTAAATAACCCTTCCTCATTGCTCAAAACCCAGTCTAGAATAGCCTGTTATGATACACATAAACAGATCTTTCTTGAGAAGAGCAGGCTCTGTCAGTAACTTTGTGTGTTTTTTTAAGGCGGGTAGTGTACCTCTACAACCCACACCACCAATCTCATCTCATTGATTGGAGCACCTGACTCCAACTATCTGTTGTAGAAGGCATTACTCTAGAGATTCACATACTTTTTGAACCTAAACTGTAATTGTTTAAGTGGTGTACTCAGTAATGATGGGTATTAATTGAATTTATTTAAATCTTACTTTCATCCCACAGTGTGTGGGAGTAAAAATCTTTGCGTTATGACTCTGTCACAATATACAGATATGCAAATTTATTAAATCCA
Organism: Mobula hypostoma; assembly: GCF_963921235.1. Taxonomy (NCBI): domain Eukaryota; kingdom Metazoa; phylum Chordata; class Chondrichthyes; order Myliobatiformes; family Myliobatidae; genus Mobula; species Mobula hypostoma. The sequence continues at coordinate 71,857,421 of NC_086112.1, read as the reverse complement.
ATGGCTTGTAGAAAGAAGCTGTCCCGTAGCCTGTTGGTGCTGGCTTTAATGCTGTGGTACCGTTTGCCAGACAGAAGCAGCTGAAGCAGTTTATGATTGGGATGACTGGTGTCCCCGATGATCTTCCAGGCCTTCTTTACGTCTGTGTGTCATTGGTTTAGGCAGATTATGTTTGTCTACTATTGTGACTTGGATAAAGACCAGACCACATTTTATGAGTAATTAATGTAGAAAACTAGGTAATTGCAAAGGGTTCACAAACTGTTTCTTGCAACTGTATGAACAGAGGCAAAAGAGCTGGGAGAGATTTTAAATGAATATTTTGCATCTGTATTTACTCAGGAGATAGACGCAGTCATGGACCATATCTGGATTATCGAAGAGAACGCTTCCTGTCAGTTGTGTAAATTATCAGCCAGTGAGTCTGGCGTCAGTTGTGTAAGTTACTGGAAGGTGTTGTAAGGGCAAGGGTATCTAAGTGCAACCCTCTCACTGGGGCTGGTACATCAACATGACTCGTTAGCTGGCTCTGCTAACAGCAACACTTCTCAGCAGTGAGAAGGCCATCTTTCATAAGCAATACACGACTTAGGGTGGTTCAACCAACAGGAGCATCGGGATGTTCCGATTAAATGAACTGGATTTGAGTGAATGCTGTGTAAATGCTGGCCATACAGAGTTATTGGTAGCCCAGAAATGACAGATTGTATATCAGCGTAAAATTATAAAGTATATTTACCAACTTTCAACTTTATCAAACAGTTAACAGAGAAAGGGCCCATTACAGTTAAACTAGTCTAAATGTGCAGAAATACACTGGAGGTAATTTCTGTAGCAGCTGGGAGTAGCTTTATTCAAGGTGCTGAATTCTCCTCACCAACCAGAGGTAGAACTTCCCTCCTTGGGATCCTCCACCTCGTGAAGCACTCCTTGCAGATAGTATCCTCCAGATGTCTTCCCTGGTGCTCTTCTCTCTGCACATCCCACCAAAAGACCCCAAACTGGGCTACTGACCTTCAGAAAACTCTTCCTATCCAGCTGTCAAGAATGTTCCATGCTATCCCACTCTTGATTGGCTGACACAACATTCCTAAGTTGGACAACATGGTCAAAACACTCTTACTAGCAGGACACACAGCTTTTACAGGAAACTGCTAAAATAAAATACCTCACAGCATAGCAGTAGAAATCTTAACCAGAGCGTTACAAAAGTCACAGCCCGAGCAGAGATAATCGACTGCTTTGTGCGTAGCAAGTTATGTCCAACCAATGTGAAGAGATTTTCAAGGAGGATATGAAAGGGAAAGTAGCGTGCTTTGCATGAACTTTAGCAAAACTTTTTAACGAAGTCCGACATGGGAGGCTGGTTCAGAAGTTTCAGTTGCTTGGCATTCAGGATGAAGTAGTCAATTGGATTGAACATTGACAGCAGGAGAAGGCAGAGAGTGGTAGTAGATGCTTGTTTCTGAATGGAAGCCTATGATGAGTGGTGTGCTGCTGGGATCGGTGCTGGGTCCTTGGTGTACAGTGCCTATAAGAAGTATTCACCCTTCTTGGAGGTTTCAGTGTTTTATTATTTTACAACTGAATCACAGTGGATTTAATTTGGCTTTTTTTTTGACTGATCAACAGAAAAGACTCTTTTGTTTCAAGGTGAAAACAGATCTCTACAAAGTGATCTAAATGAATTACAAATATAAAACACAAAATATTTGATTGCATAAATATTCACCTCTTTAATATGGCACTGGTGCAGCCAATTGGTTTTAGAAGTCACATAATTAGTTAATTGGAGATCACCTGTGTGCAATCAAGGTGTTTCAATTGATTGTAGTAAAAATACTGCTGTATCTGGGAGGTCCAACTGCTGGTAAGTCAGTATCCTGGCAAAAACTACACCATGAAGACAAAAGAACACCTCCAAGCAACTCCACAAAAAGGTTATTGAAAAGCTCAAGTTAAGAAATGGATACAAGAAAATTTGCAAGTCACTGAATATAAGTCAGTCATCAAGAAATGAAAAGAATATGGCACAGCTATAAATCTGGCTAGAGCAGGCCATCCTCGAAAACTGAGTGACCGTGCAAGAAGTTGGCTAATGAGGGAGGCCACCAAGAGACCTATGACAACTTTGGAGGAGTTATAAGCTTCAGTGGCTGAGATGGGAGAGACTGCGCATACAACTATTGCCTGGGTGCTTCACCAGTTGCAGCTTTATGGGAGAGTGACAAAGAGAAAGCCACTGTTGGAAAAAACTCGCATGAAATCTTGGCTGGAGTTTGCCAGAAGGCATGTGGGAGACTCAAGTCAAATGGAAGAAGGTTTTATGGTCTGATGAAACCAAAATTGAGCTTTTTGGCCATCAGACTAAATGCTATGTTTGGCTTAAGCCAAACACGACACATCATCAAAAACACGCCATCTGGAAGGCTTGTGAAGCTAGAGGGTAAAATGAATGCAGCAAAATACAGGGAAATCCTGGAGGAAAACCTGATGCAGTCTGCAAGGGACCTGCAACTTGGGAGATCTGTTTTCCAGCAAGACAATGACCCAAGCTTAAAGCCAAAGATGCACAGGAATAGCTTAAAAAACAACAAAGTTACTGTCCGGAAGCAGCTAAAACAAGAGTCCAGACTTCAATCCAATTGAGAATTTGTGGCTGGACTTGAAAAGTGCTGTTCTCTCACGATCCCTGTGCAATCTGACAGAGTTTGAGCAGTTTTATGTAAAGAAGAAAGGGGGAAAATTGCAGTGTCCAGATGTGCAAAGCTGATAGAGATCTATCCACACAAATTCCAGGCTGAAATTGCTGCCAAAGATGCAAATACTAAATACTGAGCCTGAAGGGTGTGAACACTTATGCAATCAATTATTTTGTTTCATATTTGTAATTAATTTAGATCACATTGTTGAGATATGTTTTCAGTTTGACATCAAAGTCATTTTCTGTTGATCAGTGTCAAAAAAGCCAAAATATATCCACTGTGATTCAATATTGTAAAGCAATAAAACATAAACACTTCCAAGAGGGGTGAATCCTTTTTGTATGCATTGTATACCTTCATTAACAATTTGGGTGATAGTGTAAACTGGATCAACAAATTTGTGGATGACATCAAAATTGGGAATGTAGTGGACAGTGAGGAAAGTTAACAAAGCGTGCAGAGTTACCTATACCGGCTGAAAAAAAGGGTGGATGGAACTTAATGCAGACAAGTATGAGGTGTTGTACTTCCGAAGGACAAACCAGTGTAAGACTTAACACACTGAAGGGTAGAGCACTGAGATGTGTGGAGAACAAAGGGACATGGGAATACCAATAATTCCTTGAAAGTGGCAGCACAAATAGGTGGAGTCATAAGGAGAGTTTTTAGCATCTTGGCCATCATAAACCAGGCATTGCGTACTGGAGTTGGGCTGTTGTATTGGAAGTTGTAAAAAACATTGGTGTTGCAAAATATAAAGTATGCAATTGTGGTCTCCCATAGGAAAGATATCAAAAGTATTGAAAGAGGAGAGAGAAAATGCACACGGATGTAGCAGGGACTGGAGAACCTGAGTTACAGGGATCGGTTGAATAGGTTATGATTTTATTCCCTGGAACTAGGAGAATAAGGGGAGATCTTGTAGAATACAAAATTATGATGGTTATAGATTGGATGAATGTATGCAGGCTTTTTCCCTTAGATTGGATGGGACTAGAACTAGAGGACCTAGGTTTAGGGTAAGAGGAGAAATTGGTGCCATGGCAGTGTAGCGGTTAGCACAGTGCTATTACAGCCTGGGGTGATGGAGTTCAATTTAGGCGCTGTTCTGTAGGAAGTCTCTGTACATCCTCCCTGTGGAATGCGTTGGTTTTCCCTGGGTGCTCCGGTTTCCTCCCACGGTTCAGAGATGGATGAGGTAGGTTAGTAGGTCATTGTAAATTGCCTTGTGCTTAGGTTAGGGTTAATCAGGATTGTGGGGGTTGATGTGGCGGGGTGGCTTGAAGAGCCAGAAGGGGTTACTCCACTCTGCCTTACTAAGTAAATAGTTAAGGGGAACCTGAGGGGAAACTTTTTGACTCAGAGGTGGTGAGAGGGTGGAACATCCTACCAACAGAAGTGGTAGAGGCTTCCATTGTAATAGTTAGGAGAAGTTTGGGGTGGGTACATGGATGAGAAAGTTATGGAGGGCCATGATCCAGGTGCAGATTGATGGGACTAGGCAGAAAACCAAACTGGCGTGGACTAGATAGGCCAAAGGGCCTGTTTATGGGCTATAGTGTTTTGGCTCTTTATAAACTTTGGTCAAGCATTTGGATATGTAGAGAAATCTATTGATTTCTCTTCGAAATCCTAGTTGTATGGCATTGCCTGTCCATAATACTTAACTCAATAGAATACTAGTCATTTCTGAGTTAGAACATATGGAAGCAGGCCCTTCAGCCCAAATCCTTCAAGCCCATTTTCCTATGTTTGGCACACATCCCTCTATCGTTACTATCCAGGTGTCTGTCCAAATGTGTTAAATATTGTGATTACATAGAACAGTACAGCATAAGAACAGGCCATGTCTATGCTCACCGTGATACCAAATTAAACTAATCCCATTGACATGCACATGGTCTATACCTCTGTTCCCTGCCAGTTTAACTCCCCTGTCTGAATGCCTGTTGACTGTTGCTGTTGCATTTGCTTTCACCATCTCCGTGGTAGAGTGCAGGCAATTGTCACAGTCTGGTTTGGAAAAAAAAACTTGTTTCATGTGACATTTCTAATTAACAAGACCCTCATTCTTATCCAAACCATTAATCAGTGGTCACTTTATTAGGCACACCTGGTTAATGCAAATATCTAATCAGCTAATCATGTGCCAGCAGCTCAGTGAATAAAAGCATGCAGGCATGGTCAAGAGGTTCAGTTCTTCAGATCAAACAAAAGAAATGAGATCTAAGTGATGTTGACTTTAGAATGATTGTTGGTGCTAGATGGAGTGATTTGAGTATCTCAGAAACTGCAGATCTCTTGAGATTTTCATGCACAATAGACTCCAGAGTTTACAGAGAATGGTGTGAAAAAGAAACAAAAACTTCCAGTGGGTAGAAGTTCTGTAAGCAAATAGCTTTGTTAATGAGAGAGGTCAGAGGAGGATGGCCAGACTGGTTCAAGCTGACTGGAAGGCGACAGTAACTGAAATGACCAGGCATTACAAAAGTGGTGTGCAGAAGAGATCTCTGAATGCACAACACGTTGAACCTAGAAGTGAATGGGCTGTAGCAGCAAAAGGCCAAACAGTAGAGAACAAAGCGTTATTCCCTTCTATATGTAACTGGTCAATTTGGGGAAAAAAAGACAACCCTCCACTACAACACACTGCCTTCTACCACCAAGCTAATATCTTGGAAGAGTTCTACAATTTTCCACACACTTTACTTTGTGGGGTAATGTGCTTCCTCATTTTATGATTCAGCTCCAATGGTAACTGTGTAATTTTAGGAGAGAGAATGAAAAGATACCTTTATAAATGTCTATTTTATGGTTGCAAGTTGTTGTGCTTGCCTTTAACTGTACATGACCACTGCTTTGTATGTACTGTTAGTGAAAATGATGTTGTTAACAAAGCTGATGAGAAGAGGGTAGCTGCAGAGGAAAAGCGAAAGAAGCAACAAGAGCTTAAAAAAGTGAAGGAAGAGGAGGAGAAAAAAGAGGAGAAACCAAAAAAGGAACTGGTTAAAAAAGAAGGAAAGAAGGATCCTGCAGAACCCAAGAGAAGGAGGAATATCAAAGCCAAGTCAACTTCGGAGTCAGAAGAAGAACCACAGAATGAAGTACGTACTGGCCAGTATCTAAAGTATGGGGAGCAGAATCAGTTCTGAGCGCAACAAGCAGTCTGCTGGAGGAGCTCAATGTGGGAGGAAAGGAATTGTCAATGTTTCAGGTCGAGATCCTGATCAGGACTTGGGTGCAGAGGTAAGGTGGTACTTGCAAGGAGAAGGTCAGGAGTGGTGAGCCAAGAGTCTTGCGTTGATTGAGCTAGCAGAGAAAGATGACAGGCAAGTTGTCAGATAGGGGAGTAGGGATGGAGTTGGGAGACAGTGACATGTGAATTATAAATGGAAGCAGGTGGAGGGAGAGGAGTGTGAAGGTTGGAGAAAGCTGCTGGAGGGAGATGAAGAGGAACCTGAAGGGCTGCTACTTTTGGACTGGTAAAAGATGTAAAGGAGGCAATAATAGGCATCATTAAGGTTAAGGGGACTGGCATATGAAACCAGGGCCAGATTGGCGGGGCGGGGGCAGGTTGGAGGTTGATAAGAGTTTACAGTAAACTGTGTATGTAGAGAGTGGTGGGTCAAGGAGGGGGAAAGGTGGTTCTGGGGGTAAGAGAGTTTAAAGGAAAGGGGACAAAATGGGAAGACTGGATGAGGATCAGAAGTGGGAGAAGGAGGGGGAAATAACCCAGTGGAGGGCAGGGTTAAACCTGGCTACATCCACACTAGACTGGATAAATCCGTAACCAAAGCTTTTCCTCTTCGTTTTGACCCTCCGTCCACACTGAAACTGTGTTTTCCTCCCCCGAAAACGGAGTTTTCCTAAAACACTCTCCAGAGTGTTTAAATCTGAAAACGGCCAGTTGGCCATTGTGTGTATGAGGTAACCGGCTAATTTTAAAACCGCTGTCATGACGTGTCGGAACAAATGGTGGCAGCAGCACGGTATTTCATTGTTTTCTTAAACGCAACCTCCAACACCACAACAATATCTGACAATAGATGTGTAACAGCCTAATGTAACGTTGTATGGAAATACAAGATAACACTGATGCAGACATGTTTTATACATTTAACAAGGTGCTTTATTAATGTATTGCTTGTGCAAACATTCAATAGATGCAATTGTCACTTTTGCCCAGTAACTCGTTTTATTGCACATGTTAAAAACAGCAAAATAATAGAGAAAGACATGGCAAAAGTAAAGGCAAACAAATGAGGTAACAGCAAATTTCACTTTTGCCCAGTAACAAGCCTTATTGCACTTAGTTGTAGCTGTCGTCCCTTTCATCGGTGAAGAGACTATGGCTGCAGGAAATGTTTCTGGATAAACGCGCATCAAGTCTTTTGTCTGGCGATTTCCTTTTAAGTTTTTCTAGTCTGTAACTGGACAAATGCGCACCAAGTATACCGTTTCCTCTTCGCTTGTTTCCTGTAGATGTGTCCTGCGCATGCCCAGTAGGAGGAGATTCGCCCAAATATCTGTTCTAACGTGGACGGAGGTATTTTCAAAAACACCTGGTGTGGACACCTATCGTTTTTACGCGAAACTGGCGTTTTCAAAATTATCCGGTCTAGTGTTCTCCCCATTTAGATAAGTCTGCACTTTAGTTCCTTTTACCAAAATGTATTATCATACATTTCCCAACACTCTTTTCTATCTGCCACTTTTCTACCGATTCTTCCAATTTGTCTAAGCCCTGCTGCATTGGGGCATGGACTATTCATTGGCCTAGACAACCCAATGGGATTTGAGACTTTGACCTTCTGATTTGCACTGGGCAACACCCTGGCAGTATAGATGGCCTACCAATGGATGGGTCAGTTTGGAAGGGCAGGTGTAATTGCATGCTAATGGGAGCTCCAGGTGGCCATTTTTGTACTGCAGTAGGTGCTCTGTGAAACAGCTACCCCATCTGTACTTTGTCCCGCCAATGTAGAGGAGTATTTAGTTGTTAAGATTGGAGGAAGTCTACATCAAACTTTGCCTCATATGGAAGAACTGTTTAGGCCCCAGGATGGTTGTGAGGGAGGAGATGCAAGGACAAGTCTCCCACCTCCTGCCACTGCAGAGTAAAGTGCTAGAGGTCAAGAAGAGGTCTGTGGGAAGGTGTGACTGTATCAGCAAGTCAGAGGGAGTAGTCCCTACGGCAGAAAGGGGTAGGGTTGTGATAATGTGACTGGTATCTCATGCAGGTGGCAGAAATATTGAAGGAAAAGCTGGATGTAGAGGCTCATGGGTAAGCAAGGACAAGGGCTCTATTCTGTTTGGAGGGAGGTGGAGTCAGGAGCTGAAGGTATTAGTAAAATTCCAGTATCTGCAGTCTTGTGTCTCCAGATTATAGTTTTTCTCGATTTTTGAGACCTTTGTTCATGTTGTTCATCTTTCATTAAAGGGAGGATTGGTAACTGCATCTTGTTCATGATCTGGGAGGTAGATTGACAACTAAGTGGCCTTCACAGAAAGTCTGGAGCTTGATTTTAGAACAAGTTGATGTTCTTGTTTTACATTTCTGAAACCCTGCCAAATATTTGCTATGGAATCAATTAATATTTTTTAACCTTGAAAGGTGTTTGCAATTCAAATCGTTTGAGAATGTTGACTGAAGTTCTGAGCAGTTACTTTTTTGAAGAATCAAGACGTTCTTAATGGGCTCAGGGTCCTAATATGTTTTTTAAATTTAGAATCATACTTTTAAAAAAAAAAGCAGCTACGAATATTTTCTAAGATATAGAGCTTTAAAAGGTGGCCTATTTTGTTCCAAGATACATTGATAAAAGATTGATTTTATTGTAGGTTTTAACAAATACCTATTTAAGTTTTCATACTGTGGTTATTGTCTATTAACTTAACCTTTGCATCATTTTTAGTTCCCTGCTGTCAATTTTCAGTCACAACAACAGTTCAGGAGCATTTGGATTATTGTGCACCAGTTCATTTGTAGAATCAGAATCTGCTGTCGCTGACTTGTGAAGTTGTTGGTTTTATAATCTAGAATTTTTAGCTTCCCATGAGGCGTTGGCATATTTTTGATATACAGGTCTCGCAGTCCATGCAGAACCATGATGAACGTGAAATCTGTTAATTATAAACTTTTATAGAAAATTGTACAGCATGTTTTTAATACTTTTTCAATGGATTTTTAAATTTCTCATCTACAACACTTCAACTACATCAAAAGGAAGAGAAAAACAAAAAGATAAAATGGGAAGTTGGTAATAGACGAAACGTAATGAAAAAGCAGAATGATAAGGAGCAAGATGAAAAGCTGCGCAAAGTGGAAGACAATAAAAAAGATGATCAGTAGGTGTCATTTTTTATTACGCTTCTCTTTATTGATTAATTATTCATTATTGGAAAGGTTTTTGTTTGAAAATTATATATGGATACCGTTCAATAATACGCTTTCTGAAGCTAGAGTTCTATACCCAAGGTGGAAATGATTTGTCCATTGTTTCTTTGCCATGTGCCTACAAGAGTTTGACAGTATTATGAAGGAAGAGGTGTTGGTGGTCTTGCAGCACATAAAATTGGATAATTCCCTCGGGCCTTATGAGATCCTAGGAATTATGGGGAAACAAGGAAAGATTTTGCTGGTGTTGCTATTTAAGAAGAGGTGCAAGTAAAAGCCAGGGGACTATAGGCTGGATCCTGTTGTCAATAGTGAGACAGTTAACTGGAAAGCTTCTGAGAGACAGGACCTGTCTGCATTTAGAAAGGCAAGGATAGTTAGCACTGTTTCGTGCAAAGGAAATTGCCTCTCACATTTGAAATTTTTGAAGAAGTGACCAAGAGGATTGGGAGACAGTAAATGTCTACGTGGAATTTAGCAAGGCCTTTGACAAGGTCGTATGTGTCGGCCAATCTGGGAGGTAAAATCACATGGGATCCAGGGTAAACTGGCCAACCTAATATAGAATTGGCTTGGTGGAAGGAATCAGAAGGTAGTTGTGGAGGTGTGTTTCAGATTGAAGGCCTGTGACCAGATGGCACTGGGTTAGAGGAGACTCTTGTTGCTTTGTGAGCCAGAAGGAGATCAAAGAGCCTATTGGGCTTATGATGAAAGGAAAATTGTGACATCCAGAGGCACTAACATTTAACCAAAACATCCTGAAGAAAGTATAATGCAAGCTCAGTGGGGTGAAATGCTGAGGGCATGACAGTCAGCAAAGAAACAGTTAACATTTAGCAGTGTTTGGAAAAATGTTGATATCTCATTAGATTATGAGTCCGAGAAAGGGCTGTGAGTCCAAGCAGCATATTAAAAATCATTTTTAATAAGATTAATAAGAGCAAATGTACATTCTGGAACTGTTTGTAGAAACTGCATATGTGCAATGGGGAAGTTATTATCAAGTACTGGAGAATTTTATCAACAAAGAGGAAAAAATATAATTAAAGTGGCAAAAACATTAAACAAATAGAAAACAAAACAACCTGGCTGCAGAGCATTTTTCTCCTTAAATGCTGCATTCAATAAATTTAGATCTATTCTTGCATCTAGACAAACCAAAGAGGAGAAAGAAGGAAAGAAAGAAGAAAAACTTAACTTCAAGAAAATAGAGAAAAAAAGAGGTATGAACCAGTTTGTTTTTGTTGTGATGTAATCATAAAACCAACAAAATAATTTTATAAAATATGGCTTCATTCGTCTTTATTTACAGAAATGTCAATGGAATTGAGACTACAAAAATTGCACAGTGAAATTAAATTATCCCTGAAGATTGACAAACCGGTGAGTATTCACTGAATTAGTTGAATACAAAATTTAGGCTGTTCTGAACATTGTAATTCTTACCAATCTCTACATTTTTCAGTAACATTTCTTTGCTAAGTGGTTGTGTTTGAAGATGCTCCCAGTTTTTAAAAAATTGAGCAGGAGACAACATTGAGTCAATCAATCAGATTTATTGTCACTGAGTATAAGGTGGAATTTGTTCTGAGGCAGTACAGTGCTAAGGCGCAGGATAAATGTGTCCTACGCAAGAATGGCAGGGTAGATAACCGTGGCTGGAGAAGTGCAAAGTTAAACAGGGCTGGATGTGCACAATGAATAGCAGGGCCCTGGGGAGCGTTGTAGAACAGGTAGATAATGATGTTCAACTACATAGTTCCCTGTAAGTGGCGATATACACTCAGTGGCCACTTTATTAGGTACCTCCTGTATGTTCATGGTCTTCTGCTGCTGTAGCCCATCCAATTTAAGGTTTGATGTGTGTTACATTCAGAAATGCTTTTCTGCATGCCACTATTATAACAACTAGTTATTTGAGTTACTGTTGCTTTCCTGTCAGCTTGAACCAGTCTGGCCATTCTCCACTGACCTCTCTCATTAACAAGGAGTTTTTACCCAGAGAATTGCTGCTTGGTAGATATTTTTTGTTTTTCGTACCAATACAAACTCTAGAGACTGCAAAGATCTTCCCACAGAGGTAAATGTTCTGTAAGGCTGTTACAAAATGCATATAATCAGAGTGTATGACTGACCCTGGCAGAAAACGTTCTAGGTGGCTAACCACATAACAGCTGCCAATTCTGCTGCCTGTGCACTCATGGTTTTGGGTAACTTTAGGTGGAGGGGTAGGTAGTGCTGAGGAAGCAATGCGATTGCAGCAGGATTTAGACAAATTGGAAAAATGGGCAAAAAAGTGGCAGATGGAATACAGTTGGTAAATGTATGATTATGCATTTTGGTAAAAGGACCAATAGTGCGGACTATTATCTAGATGGGAGGAGGTTCAAACATCAGAGGTGCAGAGGGACTTTGGAGTCCTTATGCAAGACTCCCAGAAGGTTAATTTACAGGTTGAATCTGTGGTAAAGAAGGCAAATGCAATGTTTGCATTTATTTCAAGGGGATTAGAAACATAGAAACATAGAAAATAGGTGCAGGAGTAGGCCATTCGGCCCTTCGAGCCTGCACCACCATTTATTATGATCATGGCTGATCATCCAACTCAGAACCCAGCCTTCCCTCCATACCCCCTGACCCCTGTAGCCACAAGGGCCATATCTAACTCCCTCTTAAACATAGCCAATGAACTGGCCTCAACAGTTTGCTGTGGCAGAGAATTCCACAGATTCACCACTCTCTATGTGAAGAAGTTTTTCCTCATCTCGGTCCTAAAAGGCTTCCCCTCTATCCTCAAACTGTGACCCCTCGTTCTGGACCTCCCCAACATCGGGAACAATCTTCCCGCATCTAGCCTGTCCAATCCCTTTAGGATCTTGTACGTTTCAATCAGATCCCCCCTCAATCTTCTAAATTCCAACGAGTACAAGCCCAGTTCATCCAGTCTTTCTTCATATGAAAGACCTGCCATCCCAGGAATCAATCTGGTGAACCTTCTTTGTACTCCCTCTATGGCAAAGATGTCTTTCCTCAGATTAGGGGACCAAAACTGCATACAATACTCCAGGTGTGGTCTCACCAAGGCCTTGTACAACTGCAGTAGTACCTCCCTGCTCCTGTACTCGAATCCTCTCGCTATAAATGCCAGCATACCGTTCGCCTTTTTCACCGCCTGCTGTACCTGCATGCCCACTTTCAATGACTGGTGTATAATGACACCCAGGTCCCGTTGCACCTCCCCTTTTCCTAATCGGCCACCATTCAGATAATAATCTGTTTTCCTATTTTTGCCACCAAAGTGGATAACTTCACATTTATCCACATTAAATTGCATCTGCCATGAGTTTGCCCACTCACCCAACCTATCCAAGTCACCCTGCATCCTCTTAGCATCCTCCTCACTGCTAACACTGCCACCCAGCTTCGTGTCGTCCGCAAACTTGGAGATGCTGCATTTAATTCCCTCATCCAAGTCATTAATATATATTGTAAACAACTGGGGTCCCAGCACTGAGCCTTGCGGTACCCCACTAGTCACTGCCTGCCATTCTGAAAAGGTCCCGTTTATTCCCACTCTTTGCTTCCTGTCTGCTAACCAATTCTCCACCCACACCAATACCTTACCCCCAATACCGTGTGCTTTAAGTTTGCACACTAATCTCCTGTGTGGGACCTTGTCAAAAGCCTTTTGAAAATCCAAATATACCACATCCACTGGTTCTCCCCTATCCACTCTACTAGTTACATCCTCAAAAAATTCTATGAGATTCGTCAGACATGATTTTCCTTTCACAAATCCATGCTGACTTTGTCCGATCATTTCACCGCTTTCCAAATGTGCTGTTATCACATCCTTGATAACTGACTCCAGCAGTTTCCCCACCACCGACGTTAGGCTAACCGGCCTATAATTCCCCGGTTTCTCTCTCCCTTCTTTTTTAAAAAGTGGAGTTGCATTAGCCACCCTCCAATCCTCAGGAACTAGTCCAGAATCTAACGAGTTTTGAAAAATTATCACTAATGCATCCACTATTTCTTGGGCTACTTCCTTAAGCACTCTGGGATGCAGACCATCTGGCCCTGGGGATTTATCTGCCTTCAATCCCTTCAATTTACCTAACACCACTTCCCTACTAACATGTATTTCACTCAGTTCCTCCATCTCACTGGACCCTCTGTCCCTTACTATTTCTGGAAGATTATTTATGTCCTCCTTAGTGAAGACAGAACCAAAGTAATTATTCAATTGGTCTGCCATGTCCTTGCTCCCCATAATCAATTCACCTGTTTCTGTCTGCAGGGGACCTACATTTGTCTTTATCAGTCTTTTCCTTTTTACATATCTATAAAAGCTTTTACAGTCTGTTTTTATGTTCTCTGCCAGTTTTCTCTCATAATCATTTTTCCCCTTCCTAATTAAGCCCTTTGTCCTCCTCTGCTGAACTCTGAATTTCTCCCAGTCCTCAGGTGAGCCACTTTCTCTGGCTAATTTGTATGCTACTTCTTTGGAATTGATACTATCCCTAATTTCTCTTGTCAGCCACGGGTGCACTATCTTCCTTGATTTATTCTTTTGCCAAACTGGGATGAACAATTGTTGTAGTTCATCCATGCAACCTTTAAATGCTAGCCATTGCATATCCACCGTCAATCCTTTAAGTGTCATTTGCTAGTCTATCTTAGCTAATTCACGTCTCATACCTTCAAAGTTACCCCTCTTTAAGTTCAGAACCTTTGTTTCTGAATTAACTATGTCACTCTCCATGTTAATGAAGAATTCCACCATATTATGGTCACTCTTACCCAAGGGGCCTCTCACGACAAGATCGCTAATTAACCCTTCCCCATTGCTCAAAACCCAGTCCAGAATAGCCTGCTCTCTAGTTGGTTCCTCGACATGTTGGTTCAAAAAACCATCCCGCATACATTCCAAGAAATCCTCTTCCTCAGCACCTTTACCAATTTGGTTCACCCAGTCTACATGTAGATTGAAGTCACCCATTATAACTGCTGTTCCTTTATTGCACACATTTCTAATTTCCTGTTTAATACCATCTCCGACCTCACTACTACTGTTAGGTGGCCTGTACACAACTCCCACCAGCGTCTTCTGCCCCTTAGTGTTACGCAGCTCTACCCATATCGATTCCACATCTTCCCGGCTTATGTCCTTCCTTTCTATTGCGTTAATCTCTTTTTTAACCAGCAACGCCACCCCACCTCCCCTTCCTTCATGTCTATCCCTCCTGAATATTGAATATCCCTGAACGTTGAGCTCCCATCCCTGGTCACCCTGGAGCCATGTCTCTGTGATCCCAACTATATCATAATCATTAATAACAATCTGCACTTTCAATTCATCCACCTTATTATGAATGCTCCTTGCATTGACACATAAAGCCTTCAGGCGCTCTTTTACAACTCTCTTAGCCCTTTTTAATGCTTGCCCTGGATTTGTCGGCCTGCCACTTTTACTTTTCTCCTTTGTACTTTTTGCTTCTACGCTCACTTTACACCCCTCTGTCTCTCTGCACTGGTTCTCATCCCTCTGTTGTGAACTAACCTCCTCACGCCTAGCCTCTTTAATTTGATTCCCACCCCCCAACCATTCTAGTTTAAAGTCACCTCAGTAGCCCCCGCTAATCTCCCTGCCGGATATTGGTCCCCCTAGGATTCAAGTGTAACCCGTCCTTTTTGTACAGGTCACGCCTGCACCAATAGAGGTCCCAATGATCCAAAAACTTGAATCCCTGCCCCCTGCTCCAATCCCTCAGCCACGCATTTATCCTCCACCTCATCGCATTCCTACTCTCACTGTCGCGTGGCACAGGCAGTAATCCCGAGATTACTACCTTTGCGGTCCTTTTTCACAACTCCCTTCCTAGCTCCCTATATTCTTCTTTCAGGACCTCATCCCTTTTCCTACCTATGTCATTGGTACCTATATGTACCACGACCTCTGGCTCCTCACCCTCCCACTTCAGGATATCTTGGACACGATCAGAAATATCCCGGACCCTGGCACCAGGGAGGCAAACTACCATCCGGGTCTCTGGACTGCGTCCACAGAATCGCCTATCTGACCCCCTTACTATCGAGTCCCCTATCACAACTGCCCTCCTCTTCCTTGCCCTACCCTTCTGAGCTACAGGGCCAGACTCTGTGCCGGAGGCAGGGCCACTGTCGCTTCCCCCGGGTAAGCTGTCCCCTCCAACAGTACTCAAACAGGAGTACCTGTTGTTAAGGGGCACAGCCACCGGGGTACTCCCCATCACCTGCCTTTTCCCCTTCCCCCTCCTAACCGTGACCCACTTGTCTGCCTCCCGTGGCCCCGGCGTGACCACCTGCCTTCCACTCCTCTCTATCACCTCCTCGCTCTCCCTGACCAGACGAAGGTCATCGAGCTGCAGCTCCAGTTCCGTAACGCGGTCCCTTAGGAGCTGCATCTCGATGCACTTGGCGCAGATGTAGACGTCTTAGAATATAAAAGCAAGGAGATAATGCTGAGGCTTAAAAGACACTAGTCAGGCCGCACTTGGAGTATCATCAACAGTTTTGGGCCTCATATCTCAAAAAGGATGTGTTGTCATTGGAGAGAGTCCAGAGGAGGTTCACGAGAATGATTCGGGGAATGAATGGGGTTAACGTATGAGGAGCGTTTGGCAGCTTTGGGCCTGTACTCACTGGAACTTAGAAGAATGTGGGGGGGGGGGTTCTCATTGAAACCTACTCATTGAAAGGATGAGATAGGTTGGATGTGGAGAGGATGTTTCCTATGGTGGGCGGTATCCAGAACTAGAGGGCACAGCTTCAAAATTGAGGGGTGACCTTTTAGAACAGAAGTAAAGAGGAATTTTTTTTAGCCAAAGAGTGGTGAATCTGTGGAATGCTCTACCACAGACTGTGGTGGAGGCCAAGTCCATGGGTATATTTAAGGCAGAAGTTGATAGTTTCCTGATTGTTTAGTGCATCAAAAGGTATGGCAAGAAGGCAGCTGTATGGGGTGAGTGGGGTCCGGGATCAGTCATGATGGAATGGTGGGGCAGACTTGATGGGCTGAATGGCCTAATTCTGCTCCTATGTCTTGTGGTCTCATGGAACTGTGAGCACAACTCCTTATCTTCCAGGATAGCTATAGATAAGGATAGGAATGGTCCTTGTGGGAGAGTTTTACATTGGAGTTGGGTGAATTATGAGGGCATTCGGCTGGAACCAAGAAGCACCTTGGGAACACCTTTCACCTTTAATTGGGAACACCTTTCCTCTGGCAAGTCTCAATCATTCTGGAGGTCTGTAATCAGTAGAATTCCGCAGGGATTTGTGCTGGGACTTCTGCTGTTTCTGATGTTTATCAATGAGGGTGTTTAAAGATAAATTGCACAGAGTACAGGAAAGGTTTACTTCTGTTAAAAGGAAGGATGTGGATAGTGCACTGGAGGTTGAGGGGAGATCTGATCGAAGTTCACAAGATTAAGAGTGGCATAAATATGGAATGGACAGAGTAGCTGTTTCCCAGGGCTGAAATGTCTAATACTAGGCTGAATTGAAGGTTAGAGAGGGTAGGTTCAAGGGGGATGAGGGTTAAGTTTTTTTTTAACTGAGAGTTGTGTCTGCCTGGCTTGGTGGTAGGGGCTTTTAAGAGATAGGCACATGAATGTAAGGAACATGAAGGGACATGGATATGGTGTAGGTAGGAGGAATTAGTGTGAGATTTGCTTTTTAGCTAGTTTGGCATAACATTGTGGGCCGAATGGCCTGTTCTTGTGCTGCACTGTTCTATCTCGATCAATCTATTTCTTGAGAATTATAGAAGCAAAGTAAAATGCAATTGTAGTGAGGGCCATGTGTGTCCTGCTGTGTTTTTGGAGGCAAGTGCCTAATGTGGCTCAGTGATTCTCTGGATGAGACAACATTGCATGAGATCCTGGATGTTGAAGCAGAGAGAATAGATGCCAGAAGCTAAGGCATCAATGGGAATGAGGAGCATAAGTTTGCAGCTGATGGTTGTGATACTGAGCAGTTCGTAGGGAGTGCAGGGTGGAACAGAGTGGTTACTCTGGGTTCTGAGGACCTTACTGAATAAGTTGGTGTGAATAATGGCTTGTTTTTGAAATACAGTCTTCTTTTGAAAAGCCTTCAAGAATATAGAAGAGATTTTGGAAATGTTAGGAATTTGGCACATTAAGCATAATTTTTTTCTTGAGAAAATTCCGTTTTTTGTTTTGTACCTTAACTTTTATCAGTTTAAACTATATCAGCAGTCCCCAACCACCAGTCCACGGACCGCAAAGCATGTGCTACTGGGCCATGAGGAAACGATATGAGTTAGTTCCACCTTTCCTCATTCCCTGTCACGCACTGTTGAACTTGAACATAGAGTTGCCAACTGTCCCATATTTGCCGGGACATCCTGTATATTGAGCTAAATTGGTTTGTCCCATACGGGACTGCCCTTGTCCCGTATTTCCCCCGCTAAGGTAGAATGTTCCTATGAAACCGTTCGTGCTGAAATGGCGTGAAGCGAAGAAGCAATTACCATTAATTTATATGGGAAAAATTTTTGAGCGTTCCCAGACCCAAAAAATAACCTAACAAGTCATACCAAATAACACATAAAACCGAAAATAAATAACACTAACATATAGTAAAAGCAGGAATGATATGCTAAATACACAGTCTATATAAAGTAGAAATAATGTATGTACAGTGTAGTCGGGAAGATGAAGGCAAAACCGATTTGTGGGGAGAAAAAAAATCGGCACGTCACGCATGCGCGCACAGGTACGTATGCAAGGCTTCATGGTCATGGTAGTCTTTCCTGGGGTAAAGTGTTCCGGGATTTGACTGCTACTTTTGTCCCTTATTTGAGAGTGAGAAAGTTGGCAACCCTAACTGTAACAGATATATTGAGGTGAATTCAACCTTACTTGAACACCACGCCCCCCCCCCGCCCCCGCCGGTCGACCAGTCCACAAGAATATTAAGAATATTGTCAATATTAAATCGGTCCACGGTGCAAAAAAGGTTGGGGACCCCTGAACTATATTAAGAAAGTACATAATGATACAAAAGCAGTTTTGGTTTGAAACGCAGATTGAGATGGTGTGTTTCTTAAAAGGTATTTATTCTAAAGCCGTTGTGTGACCTGTAATTTCTGTTCTTTTAGGATGTTAAGAAATGTACTGAAGTGCTTGATGAACTCTCTGCTCTCCAAGTCACTCCACAGCATCTGCAGAAACATAGTGAACTAATCGCTACACTGAAAAAGGTTGGATTGGCTAGAATTTCAAACTCTTGTTTAAACAAACCTTATCTGTTGCTCGGCCTTTGTTTAATCTTACTTGAATGTGCTACAAAGCAAAACATTAAATGTTAGTGGGTTATTGGCCATGGAATCCTTCAAGCTTATAGGACATAGCAAACTACAGCACATTACAGGCCCTTCAGCCCACAGTGTTGTGCCGACTCTAGAACCTAATCTAGAAACTGCCTTGGAATTACCCTATCACATTGCCCTCTATTTTCCTAAGTTCCATTTACCTAACCAGGAGTCTCTTAATAGACCTTATTGTATCCGCCTCCACCACCATCACCGGCAGTGCATCCCATGCACCCACCACTCTCTGTGTGAAAAGCTTACCCCTGACATCCTTTCGGTACCTTTTTCCAAGCACCTTAAAATTATGGCCCCTTGTGTTAACCATTTCAGTCTTGGGAAAAAGCCTCTGGCTATCCACATGATCAATGCCTCTCATCTTCTTACACACCTTGTATCAGGTCACCTCTCATCCTCCGTCACTCCAAGGAGAAAAGGCTGAGTTCACTCAACCTATTCTCTTAGGTTATGCCCTCCAATCCAGGCAACATCCTTATAAATATTCTGTGCACTCTTTCTATGGTATCCACATCTTCCCTGTAGTGAGGTGACTGGAACTGACCACAGTACTCCAAGTGGGGTCTGACCAAGGTCTTATATAGCTGTAACATTACCTCACGGCTCTTGAACTCAGTCCCACGGTTGATGAATGGCAACACACCATATGCCTTCTTAACAACTCAACCTTCACAGCAGCTTTGTGTGCCCTATGGACACAGACCCCAAGGTCTCTCTCATCCTCCACACTGCCAAGAGTCTTATCATTAATATTATACTCTGTCTTCAAATTTGACCTACTGAAATGAACCACTTCACACTTATCTGGGTTGAACTCCATCTGCCACTTCTCAGCCCAGTTCTGCATCCTATCAGTGTCACGCTGTAACCTCTGATAACCCTCCAGACTATCCACAACACCTCCAACCTTTGTGTCATCAGCAAACTTACTAATCCTCCCTTCTACTTCCTCATCCAGGTTATTTATAAAAATCACAAAGAGGAGGGGTCCCAGAACAGATCCCTGAGGTGCACTACTGGTCACCAACCTCCACGAACCATCTATAACCACCTGTGGGCAAGCCAGTTCTGGATCTATAAAGCAGGGTCTCCTTGGATCCCATGCCTCACTACTTTCTGAATGAGCCTTGCATGGGGAACCTTATCAAATGCATTACTGAAATCCATATACACTACATCCACTGCTCTACCTTCATCAATGTGTTTTGTTATATCCTCAAGGAATTCATTCAGGCTCATAAGGCATGATCTGCCCTTGACAAAACCATACTGACCATCCCTAATCAGATTATGTCTCTCCAAATGCTCATAAGTCCTGACCTCTCAAGATCTTCTCCAACAAATTTCCCACCACTGAAGTATGACTCAATGGTCTATAATTTCCTGGGTTATCTCTACTCCCTTTCTTGAACACGGGAACAACATTTTCAACGATCCAATTCCCAGCAATTTTCCAGTCCCCATTGATGATGGCTCAGCAATCTCCCCCCTCACTTTCCACAGTCACCTGGGGTATTTCTCATCTAGTCCCACTGACTTAGAAACATAGAAGCGTCTAGTTGTCTGCTTTTAATCACTAGATAACAAAAAGAGAAGGAATTTTGAGTTCTTCCAGTATTTTGTGTGTTGCTTGGATTTTCAGCATCTGCAGATTTTCTCTTAATTGTTACAGGCAAATCATATTTGACAAAATACAATTTGCATTATAACTAATTCATTAGGTAAAGAATGCTGCTGATAGAAGCGATCAGCTGTTTCACATTTGTAATAGAAAAATTGCAGGCATGTGGGTGCAATAAAAATGCAGAGAACAGTACAGCACAGGAACAGGCCCTTCAGCTAATTTCCTTCTGCCTGCACTTGGCCTATATCCTTCCATTCGATGGGTTTTCATGTGCCTATCTAAAAGCCTCCTGCACACTATCATTTACCTCTACCACCAGCCCTGTAGAGCTTTGGAGGCACCTGCCACTCTGTGTGTGGCGGGGGGGGGGGGGTGTTAAAAGCTTGTCCTGCACTTCATCTTAGAACTTCACCCATCTCACTTTAAATAGTGTTCCCTGTAGTATTAAGTATTACAGCTGTCTATCTGTGCCATTCATATCTATATAGACTTCTATCAGATCTCCCCTCAGCAAGTTTGACCTTTTCCACCTATAAACACATATCCTCTAATCCAGGGAAACCATTTCAGCACGCCATCTTCATGGCCTCCACATCCTTTTGGTAATAAGGTGGCCAAAATTAAATGCAGATTAAATCCAGGTGCAGCTAAGCTGAGTTTTTTAAGTTGCACCGTAACCTCCTGACTCTTGAACTTAGTGCCTTAACTTATAAAGGCACACACGCTAAACGCCGCCTTTACCATCCTGTCAATTTGGGTGGCCACTTTCAGAGACCTATGGAATTGGATCTTTGTGCATTATCGCTGTTAGGGGTCCTGCCATTAACTTTATAGGTTTCCTTTATTACGTTTGATCTCCCAGAGTACAATGCCTCATTCCTGCCAGGTAGAGGTTAATGCCAGTATTTTTCTGTCCTTATTGCAACTTTCTCCTCTAACCACAATGCTACCAAAGCTTTTGTCTGCTGTGGACTTAGTAACCTATCCATCCATATTTTCATCAGTCATTTAAATATATCACACTAACAGTAAGGATCCCTGCCGAACTCTGCTAGTCACAGTCCTCTAGCCAGAATAAATCCCATCGACTATTACCCTTTGTCTTCTATGGGCAAACCACTCTTGAATCAAAAGGGTCCAAATCATCATGGAGTTCATGCATTTAGTCTTCTGAATGAAGCTGGCATGAGGGGTTTTGTGGAATACCTTGCTAAACTCCACATAGACAACATCCATTGCTCAACCTTCATTGATAATCATTGTCACCTCCTTGAAAAAACTCAGCAAGATTTGACCTACCCAGACACAACACCATGCTAACTGTCCCGAATTATGGTACGTATTTCTAAGTGTTCATAAACTTTATCCTTAACAACTCTCTCCAATAGCTTCCTCACCATTGCCAGGAAACTCATTGGTCTATAGTTTACAGTATTATTCCTGTTTTGCATTTTTACCAAAGGAACATCATCAGATCCTTATTCCTCCTCAGGACCTCACCAGCGGCCAGAGAGAGCACATGGTCATTAATAACCTGGCGTACATCCTATCAGAGCGCAGGGACTTGTCTATGAAAAAGCCCAGCACCACCTCTTTATTTCAAAATGTCTTAACCTATCATGTTCCACATCGATCTCACTATCCAACTCACAAAGTACCATGGGGCCTTACCTGTCTTCAAACACATTCCCTTCTTTATCCTTCAGTGATCCTGCCATCTCTCTCGCGTTATCCTCTTGCTCATAAAGAATGCTTTGGGATTCTCCGTACTGTAGCCTACTTGCCAAGGAGTTTTCATGCTGCATCCTTGAGTTATTTTCTGGCCTCTTTGGTTTCCTCTAAGGTCCTGTTCAAACTTGGCCTCCTAAACTGTACATATAGAAACATAGAAAACCGACAGCACGGTACAGGCCCTTCGGTCCACAAAGCTGTGCCGAACATGTCATTACCTTAGAACTACCTAGGCTTACCGATAGCCCTCTATTTTTCTAAGCTCCATGTACCTATCCAGGAGTCTCTTAAAAGACCCTATCGTTTCTGAGGTAGAGGCCACCACCACCGCTGGCAGCCCATTCCACGCACTCACCACTCTCTGTGTTTAAAAAAAAACTTATCCCTGACAATCTCCTCTGTACCTGCTTCCAAGCACCTTAAAACTATTACTTCTCGTGTTAGCCATTTCAGTCCTTTTTCTTCCCTAAACTCATTCAAGATTCCCTTACCTCGCCACCCTTGTCTTTCCTTCTTATTTGAACATACCCGTCCTGGTATTCTGTGCATTTAGATTGTACCCACCCTCCACATGTTAGATTTTGAACAATTTCTTTTCTTCGATATTCACTAAGGAGAAGGATATTGAATTGTGTAAGGTAAAGGAAGCAAGAAGGGTAGTTATGGAAAGTATGACAATTAAAGAAGAGGAAGTACCGGCGCTTTTAAGGAATATAAAAGTGGATAAGTCTCCGGGTCTGGACAAGATATTCCCTAGAAACTTGAGGGAAGTTAGTGTGGAAATAGCAGGGGCTCTGACAGAAATATTTCAAATGTCATTAGAAACGGGGATGGTGCCGGAGGATTGGCGTATTGCTCATGTGGTTCCATTGTTTAAAAAGGGTTCTAAGAGTAAACCTAACCATTATCGGCCTGTGAGTTTGACATCAGTGGTGGGTAAATTGATGGAAAGTATTCTTAGAGATGGTATATATGATTATCTGGATAGACAGGGTCTGATTAGGAACAGTCAACATGGATCATGTTTGACAAATCTTATTGAATTTTTTGATGAGGTTACTAGGAAAGTTGACAAGGGTAAAGCGGTGGATGTTGTCTATATGGACTTCAGTAAGGTCTTTGACAAGGTTCCGCATGAAAGGTTAGTTAGGAAGGTTCAGTCGTTAGGCATTAATATCGAAGTAGTAAAATGGATTCAGCAGTGGCTGAATGGGAGATGCCAGAGAGTAGTGGTGGATAACTGTGTGTCAGATTGGAGGATGGTGTGTAGCAGTGTGCCTCAGGGATCTGTACTGGGTCCAATGTTGTTTGTCATATATATTAATGATCTGGATAATGGGGTGGTAAATTGGATTAGTAAGTATGCAGATGATACGAAGATAGGTGGCGTTGTGGATAATGAAGTAGGGTTTCAAAGCTTGCAGAGAGATTTAGGCCAGTTAGAAGAGTGGGCTGAAAGACGGCAGATGGAGTTTAATGCTGAAAAATGTGAGTTGCTACATTTTGGTAGGACTGATCAAAATAGGGCATACATGGTAAATGGTAGGGCATTGAAGAATGCAGTAGAACAGAGGGATCTAGGAATAATGGTGCATAGTTCCCTGAAGGTGGATAGGGTGGTGGTGAAGAAAGCTTTTGGTATGCTGGCCTTTATTAATCAGAGCATTGAGAATAGGAGTTGGGATGTAATGTTGAAATTGTATAAGGCATTGGTAAGGCAAATTTGGAGTATTGTGTACAGTTCTGGTCACCGAATTATAGGAAGGATGTCAATAAAATTGAGAGAATACAGAGGAGATTTACTAAAATGTTGCCTGGGTTTCATCTAAGTTACAGAGAAAGGTTGAACAAGTTAGGTCTTTATTCTATGGAACGTAGAAGGTTGAGGGGGGACTTGATAGAAGTATTTACAATTATGAGGGAGATAGATAGAGTTGACTTGGATAGGCTTTTTCCATTGAGAATGGGGGAGATTCAAACAAGAGGACATGAGTTGAGAGTTAAAGGGCAAAAGTTTAGGGGTAACATGAGGGGGAACTTCTTTACTCAGAGAGTGGTAGCTGTGTGGAACGAGCTTCCAGCAGAAGTGGTTGAGGCAGGTTCGATGTTGTCGTTTAAAGTTAAATTGGACAGCTATATGGACAGGAAAGGAATGGAGGGTTATGGGCTGAGTGCAGGTTGAAGAGTTCGGCACGGACTGGAAGGGCCGAGCTGGCCTGTTTCCGTGCTGTCATTGTTATATGGTTATATGTGAACTTGCTGAGAAAATCTGTTTGCTCCCATTCGGCTCTCCCTAGCTCCTGCCCATTATGCTATTCTGGTTGAGATCAGCACAGATTGAAGACTTGGGTCTGAGGCACTGAAATTCCCTACAATTTTCTACAGGTTTAAAAATGTTCGTTTGTTTTCTTGCAGAAAGAGATTATAGAAGATACTCTGTTTTATGTAAAATATGCAGTCTTATTTGGTACCAGAGAATCTTGAAGTGCTTTGTATCGAGCTGTATTTGAAACAGATCTTTATTGCAGGTTTTTTCATTCTCCATTAACCATTGTTTTTATAGATGAGAATGTTGTTATTTTCTGCATTACATTTTGAGGATGGTAGCATGACCTACTTGATATAGTTTTCCAATTAGAAAAGGGAACAGAGTTTTGATCTGTCGGTTTTGTCATTTGTAATGGTACTGAGTG
Source organism: Mobula hypostoma (assembly GCF_963921235.1). Lineage (NCBI taxonomy): Eukaryota > Metazoa > Chordata > Chondrichthyes > Myliobatiformes > Myliobatidae > Mobula > Mobula hypostoma. The sequence goes on along the minus strand of NC_086112.1, from coordinate 71,832,877 downwards.
AGAAATGGAAGGAATGGGCAGTGATGCAAGGAAGTTGTGCTCAGTGAATTTGTTGGTTTTTGACACTTAGATTTGTTTTGCTTCAAGGTAGATGGAAGCATTCAACCACTGGGCACATGCTGATATCCTCCAAATAGAAGTCTACATTTTCCACAGTTATTTCAGTTTGTTTTCTTTAGCCTCCTTTCATTACAGATGCGGAACTACAAAGCCAGCCAAGACATAATGTTCAAGGCAGATATGATTTACAATAAATTTAAGTCCATGTTCTTGGTTGGTGAAGGTGATTCTGTGATTGCACAAGTACTGAATAAATCTCTCGCTGACCAACGGCAGCATGAAGAAGCTGCTAAGGCACGAGAACAAGAGAAGAAAGTTGATCAATTAGAAACTAACAAGAAATCTGAAAGCGCTGAGGAACAAGCGACGGGTAAATGAAATTTTCTTTCTCTTCCTTTACGTAGTTTACACTGAATATACTAAGTTAAGATCACTTGTGTACTTCAGAGTGGTGACCTGTATTTACGGTCATAGTCAGCAGCTGCTTTCCTTATTATCTGTTCAAAGCAGAATATCTGAACAGCATCTGCTACCTCCAGATCCAGTTGGTGCCAGTTTCCATGGGTGACATTTTATATTTGTTAATTTGTAAGAGCCTTGTTTTTCCATTACAGGAACTTGATGTTGATCGCATATCTCACCCCCTCATTAACAGTAGAACCAGTTGACTGGCCTTTAGTGAGGCTATTTCCTTTCAACCTCCCTTGCTTAGGTCACCCAATCATATGTCATACCCTCAGCCGCATTGTTCTCTCGAATATAGGACCTTGTCAATATGCAGTCCTTGCAGAAAACCTAATAATTCAGCCTGGCGTTTGAGCATCAAGGTTTCAGAAATTCAAAGTACATATGTCACCATATATGACCCTGAGATTCATTCTTGCAGGCATACACAGTAAAATCAAAGAAACATAATAGCATCAATGAAAGACCTCACTTAACAGGGTGGTCATAGAACTAGTATGCAGAAGGCAAAAACTGTACAATACTAAATAAATAAATAAGCAATAAATATCGGGAACTTGAGATGAAGAGTCCTTGAAAGTGAGTCCATAGTTTCTGGGCTCAGTTCAGTGATGGGGCGAGTGAAGTTATCCCCTTTGGTCTAAGACCCTAATAGTTGAGGGGTAATAACTGTTCCTGACCTGGTGGTCTGGGTCCTGAAGCTCCTGTACCATCTTCCAGATGGCAGCAGTGAGAAGAGTGCATAGCCTGGGTGGTGGGGGTCCTTGAAGATGGATGCTTCTTTCCTGCGGCAGCACTCCATATTCATGTGCTCAGTGGAGGGGAGGGATTTACACATGATGGACTGGGTACTTTTTGTAGGATTTTCCATTCAAAACCATTGGTGTTTCCATGCAAGGCCAGTCAATATACTCTCCACCACACATCTATAGAAATTGTCAAAGTTTAGATGGCATGCTGAATTTTCGCTAACTTTGCAAAAAGTCTTTATTATTCTACCAATTTATGGGATGGAGAGAGGAATTTTGACCTTAAAAGACCATATACCTGGTATCTCCAGGGAACTTTTGGTACATCAGGATTACGGTTTCTTCGTTCTTTCAGCAGAAGGAGACTTGGCTTCCAAAATGCAATGCTTTACCAGGGAATTGAATTGCAGAGTCTTTCAGCTTGGTTTGTATTTTAATTGGTGAGGAAAGCTCTTTAATACGACCCAATCAGAGTAGGTGACAATGGAGAATAATCAGAATTCATTTTTGTACTTGTCCAGCATCCATGATTTCTACTAGGATAGATAAATATTGAGCAATGACAGTTTCTACAAACCCCATTTCCAGAAAAGTTGGAATATTTTCCAAAATGCAATAAAAACAAAAATCTGTGATATGTTAATTCACGTGAACCTTTATTTAACTGAGAAAAGTACAAAGAAAAGATTTTCAATAGTTTTACTGACCAACTTTATTGTATTTTGTAAACATACACAAATTTAGAATTTGATGGCTGCAACACACTCAACAAAGGTTGGGACAGAGGCATGTGTTACATCACCTTTCCTTTTAATAACACTTGTTGATCGTTTTGGAACTGAGGATACTAATTGTAGTAGATTTGTAATTGGAAATTTTGTCCATTCTTGCTTGATATAAGACTTCAGCTGCTCAACAGTTGGTGGTCTCCATTGTCTGATTCTCCTCTTCATGATACGCCATACATTTTCAATAGGAGATAGATCTGGACTGGCAGCAGGCCAGTCAAGCACACGCACTCTGTGTCTACGAAGCCACGCTGTTGTCAAATAATGACCTACAAAAAAAGGGAATTCTTGTTTTGCTCTTGTGTTTTCATTAAATTACAAAAATGTACACCACAACAATGGACCCTTTTGCCCCACCTTCTCCATGTTGACTGTGATGCCTGTCTGCTAACACAATTTGCCTGCATTAGGCCTATATCCTTCTATGCCTTTCCTATTCAAGAACCTGCCTTTTAAACATCATATTTGTGTACGCCTCCAGCACCACTTCAGGCTTGTCCTAGATACCCAACACACTGCCAGTGTATTGCAATGCAGAACAATACAGCACAGAAAGAGGCTCTCGAGGCCAAGATGTCTGTGTCAAGCATAATCCCAAACTAAAGTCACATTTTCTGCCTGCACAACGATCCTCATCGCTCCATTCTCTGCACATTTATGTGCTTATCTAAAAGCTGCTTAAGCTCCTGTACCACCCTTGGCAGCACATTCCAGGCACTTGTCAATCTCTATGTATAGAAAATGAAACTTGCCCCACACATTATCCATAACAAAACAGAATTAGGCCATTTGGCCCATCGAGTCTGCTCCACCATTTTGTCATGGCTGATCCAATTTTCCCCTCACCCCAAATCTCCTGCCTTCTCCCCGTATCCCTTCATGCCCTGACTAATCAAGAATCTTATCAACCCCTGCCTTAAAGATACTCAATGTCTTGGTCTCCACAGCCACCTGTGGCAATAAGTTCCTCTGATTCACCACTCTGGCTAAAGATCTCCATTCTGAAAGGATGCCCCTCTATTCTAAGGCTGTGTGCTCTAGTGTTAGACTCTCCCACCACAGGAAACATCCTCTCCACATCCTCTTTATCGAGACCTTTCACCATTCAGTAGTTTTCAATGGGGTCACCCCTCATTCTTCTGAATTCCAGCGAGTAGAGGCCCAGAGCCATCAAATGCTCCTCGTATAAGACTTTCAATCCTGGTATCGCTTTCGTGAACCTCCTTTGAACCCCCTCCAATGTCAGCACATCCTTTCTTAGATAAGGAGCCAAAACTGCTCACAGTACTTTAAGTGAGGCCTTACCAGTGCCTTAGAAGGCCTCAAAATTACATTGTTGCATTTATATTCTAGTTCTCTTGAAATAAATACTAACATTGCCTTTGCCTTCCTTAGTACCCGCTTATTCTGTAAGTTAATCTTTAGAGAATCCTACAGGGGAATCCTTTGCATTTCAGATTTTTGAATTTTCTCACCAGTTAGAAAATAGTTTACCCTTTTATTTCCTCTACCAAAGTGCATAACCATGCACTTCCCGACACTGTATTGCATCTGCCTCTTTGTTGCCTATTCTCCTAAACTAAGTCCTTCTGCAGCCTCTCTGCTTCCTCAACACTGCCTGCTCCTGCATCTATCTTCGTATCGTCCACAAATTTGGCCAGAAAGCCATCAATTCCATCATTCAAATCAATGACATATAATGTAGAAAGAAGCAGACCCCTGTGGATCTCCACTGGTCACCAGCAGCCAATCAGAGAAGGCTCTGTTTATTCCTAGTCATTATCTCCTGCCAATCAGCCACTGCTCTATCCCTGCTAGTATATTTCCTGTAATATCATGGGCTCTTAACTCGTTAAGCAGCCTCATTTGTGGCACCCTGTCACAAGCCTTCTGAAAATCCAAATACACAACATTAACCTCTTGTCTATCCTGCTTATTATTTCTTCAAAGAATTCCACCACGGTTGTTGACAAAAATTTTCCCGTAAGGAAACCATGCTGACTTCAGCCTATTTTATCATGTGCCTCCAAGTATCCCCAACCACATCCTTAATAATCATTTCCAACATCTTCGTAACCACTGAGGTCAGACTAACTGGTCGATAATTTCCTTTTCTCTGCCTCCTTCCTTCTTGAAGACTGGAGTGACATTTGCAATTTTCGATCCTCCAGAACCATGCCAGAATCCATTGATTCTTGAAAGATCATTACTGATGCCTCCATAATCTCTTCAGCTACTTCTTTCAGAACCCTGGGGGTGTAGACCATCTGGTCCAGGGGATTTATCTCCTTTTAGACCCTTCAGTTTCCCAAATAACTTCACTCACTTCTGCTCCCTGACACCTTTCAATTTCCGGCATACTGCTAGTTATCACAGCAGTGAAGATTGATACAAAATACTTATTCACTCCGTCTGTCATTTCCTTGTCTTTCATTACTACCTCTCCAGCTACCTCTTCCACTGGTCTAATATCTACTCTTGGTTCTCTTTTACACTTTACGTATCTGAAGAAACATTTGATGTGCTATAATATTGGCTAGCTTACCTTTGTATTCCATCTTTTCTTTCTTTTTGACTCTTTCAGTTGCTTTGTTTTTTTTTAACCTTCCCAATCCTCAAACTTCCCAATAATTTTTACTCTATTATATGCTGTCTCTTTGGACTTAACTTTTCAGCCAAGGTTGTGTCATCCTGCCATATTTCTTCCTTTGGAAACAACTATCTTGTGCCTTCCAAATTGCTTCCATAAACACCAACTGTTGCTGTTCTGTCGTCATCCCTGCCAATGTTCTTTTCCAGTCAATTTTGGCCAACTCCTTTCTAAAACCTCTCATTTACTCTACTGTAATACTAGATTATCTGACTTAAAACTTCTGATTCTCAAATTTCAGGGTCAATTCAATCATGTTATGATCACTTTCCTTGAAGGGTTCTTATATTTATACTTTATTGTCACCAAACAATTGGTACTAGAACGTACAATCATCACAGCGATATTTGATTCTGCGCTTCACACTCCCTGGATTACAAATATTAAATATTAAAGATATTAAAAATAGTTAAAATTAGTAAATTGTTAAAATTTTAAATTATAAATCATAAATAGAAAAATGGGAAGTAAGGTAGTGCAAAAAAACCGAGAGGCGGGTCCGGATATTTGGAGGGTACGGCCCTGATCCGGGTCAGGATCCGTTCAGCAGTCTTATCACAGTTGGAAAGAAGCTGTTCCCAAATCTGGCCATACGAGTCTTCAAGCTCCTGAACCTTCTCCCGGAGGGAAGAGGGACGAGAAGTGTGTTGGCTGGGTGGGTCGTGTCCTTGATTATCCTGGAAGCACTGCTCCGACAGCGTGCGGTGTAAAGTGAGTCCACGGACAGAAGATTGGTTTGTGTGATGTGCTGCATCGTGTTCACGATCTTCTGCAGCTTCTTCCGGTGTTGGACAGGGCAACTTCCATACCAGGTTGTGATGTACCCCAGAAGAATGCTTTCTACGGTGCATCTATAAAAATTAGTGAGGGTTTTAGGGGACAGGCCAAATTTCTTTAGTTTTCTCAGGAAGTAAAGGCGCTAGTGGGCCTTCTTGGCAGTGAACTCTGCTTGGTTGGACCAAGTCAGGTCATTTGTGATACTGACCCTGAGGAACTTAAAGCTTTTGACCTGTTCCACCTGCACACCACCGATGTAAATTGGGTCGTGCAGTCAGCTACTCCTTCTGAAGTCAACAACCAATTCCTTCGTCTTGCTGACATTGAGGGATAGGTTATTGTCTTCGCACCATGCCACCAGGTTCTTAACTTCCTCTCTGTACTCAAACTCATCATTACCCGAGATACAGCCTACAATTGTTGTGTCATCAGCAAACTTATATATTGAGTTTGATGGAAACTTGGCTACACAATCATGGGTGTACAGTGAGTACAGCAGGAGGCTGAGTACACAGCCTTGTGGGGCACCGGTGCTCAGAGTGATTGTAGAGGAGAGCTTGACCCCTATTTTTACAGCCTGGGTCCTGTCTGTGAGGAAGTTGAAGATCCAGCTGCAGATCTGAGTGCTAAGGCCCAGGTTCCGGAGCTTAGGAATCAGTTTATTTGGAACAATGGTATTAAAGGTAGACCTGTAGTCAATGGAAAGGAGCCTTACGTATGCATCTTTATTCTGCAGGTGTTCTAAGGAGGAATGTAGGGCCAGAGAGATGGCATCTGCCGTTGACCTGTTGCACTGGTAGGCGAATTGCAAAGCGTCGAGGTTGACCGGTAGGCTGTGGTTGATGTGTGCCAAAACCAATCTCTCGAAGCACTTCATAGCAATTGATGTCAGAGCCACAGGTCGATAGTCATTCAGGCATGCCACCTTCCTCTTCTTCGGCAGTGGGATTATTGTTGCCTTCTTAAAACACGAGGGGATCTCTGAAGCAAGAAGCAGTTGAAGATGTCAGCAAACACTCCAGCTAGCTCGCTTGCACAGGCCCGGAGAACCTGTCCTGGGACGCCATCTGGGCCCGTCACCTTCCTTGGATTTATCTTCAGGAATGCTCTTCTAACGTTCTCCTCGGTGACGATGAATCTCGATGCCACCAGGTCTGGTTCATCCGGAGGGAGCGGGACACTCCTCTTCTGTTCGAATTTTGTGTAGAATATGTTAAGTTCGTCAGGAAGAGAAGCGCCACAGTTATTGATATTCCCAGCCTTTTCTTTGCACCCAGTGATCTCATTTAGACCCTGCCATAGTCTACCGGCATCCCTCTGGTTAGCCTGGGTTTCCAACTTGGCTCGATATCGCCTTTTGGCTTTCTGGAGTTCATGCCTGGATTCTGTGTAGCGACTGGTATCCCCGGACCTGAAAGCCGCAGCTCTAGCCTTTAAAAGAGACTTGACCTCATAATTCATCCAAGGTTTCCGGTTAGGGAATACCCGGATCATCTTGCGAGATACACAGTCCTCTGTGCATTTCCAAATAAAGTCTGTGACAGCTGAGGCATACTCATCGAGGTTACCTGCCGAGTCCTTGAATACTAACCAGTCCACCGATTCAAAGCAGTCACGGAGGAGCTCATCCATTTCCTCCGTCCAACGTGACACTACTTTTATCACCGTGACCTCCCGCTTCAGTTTCTGTTTGTAAGCCAGGAGGAGGAGTACAGGATGGTCCGATTTTCCAAAGTGAGGTCATGGGACAGAACGGTAGGCATCCTTGACTGCTGTGTAGCAGTGATCAAGTATATTCGGGCCTCTAGTGGGGCAGGAGACATGTTGGTATAACTTTGGCAGCGTCTTTCTGAGGTTGGCCTGGTTAAAGTCCCCGGCTGTAATGAGCAATGCCTCCAGATACCTGGTCTCTTTTAAGCTCTCTAATCAATTCCGATTCTTTACACAACATTCAATCCAGAATAGCTGATCCCCTTGTGGGCACAACCATGAGTTGCTCTAAAAAGCCATCTTGTAGGTATTGTACAAATTCTCCCTCTTGAAATCCCACACCAACCTGATTTTCCCAGTCTACCTACATATTGAAATCCCCCATGACTTTTTGCCCTTTTTGGCATGCATTTTCTATCACCTGTAGACTACAAATTACAACATCTTTGCTACTATTTGGAGCTCTGTACATAACTCCCATCAGGGTCTTTTTACCATCACAGTTTCTGAGCTCTATCCACACCTTCTAATCCTGAGTTTCCTCTTTCTAAGGGTTTGAGTTCATTTTTTACCAACAGAGCCACACCTTCCCCTCTGCCTTTTGATAAAGTGCAAAATATGCAATTTTCCGGAAGTGTCAGGAAATGTATGTAGATGGAATAAAGGCATAGACTATTTTCTAAATGGGGAGAAAATTCAGAAATAGAGGGACGTCCATTCAGAACAGATGAGGAATTTGGCCATAGAGTGGTGAATTTTTGGAAGTCATTCTCACAGATGGCTGAGAAAACCAAGTCATTGGATATATTTAAAGCAGAGATTGATGAGACAGGGTGTCTAAAGGTTACAGGGAGAGGCAGGAGAATGAGGTTGAGATGGATGACAAATCAGGCATAATGGGATGGCAGTGCAGACTCAATGGGCCAAATGGCCTCATTCTGGTCTTCTGTCTTATGATCTCTAATTCAGGCAACATCCTGGTAAATCTTGTCTGAACCCTCTCAAGTCTCTCCTGTAATGGGCTGTCCAGAGCTGCACGCAGTACTCCACGTGCAGTCTAATCAATGTTTTATACAGCTGCACTCCGCTGGAGATGAAAACCATCATGCCATACTATGCCTTTACCACTACCTACTTCCTGCCACTTTTGTGGAAGTGTGGGTCTTTGATGCCAATGTGCCTCTGAACATCAACGGTGTTAAGGATCCTGTCATTGTCTGTATTTTTCCCCTTGCACCTTTCCCTGGTTTGGGGGCAAGTCAAATTTGTTATTTTTCTCCCTATAGCTCTAACTGATCTATATTATGTTATATCTCTTGACAATTTTCATCATAATCCACAAAAGTTTTATGACGTACAAACTTACCGATCAGTCTGCACTTCTGTCCAAGTTATTTACCTCTATACGACAAAAATTCCTGATTTCTGCAGTATGAAATTTAGTAGGGCTTAATGTTTATCCGTTTTGTGGGATACTTGGTTAATGAGGCTGTTTTCTTTTCTCACAGATGCTAAAACAGTGAATGGAGAAGTTGCATCACACGATGCAGAGAAAGGCCACTCCCTGAGAAAAGTGGATAACAAGGCTGCGGATGAGAAGAATAAAACAGACCCTGTACAGCCCCTTCCAAACAGGTGCATGTTTTGAAGTAAAGTATGGAGCTCAGGTGGAAGTTCATAAAGATCCCTGGTGATTCACTTTTTTTGTAGGTGGCTTCCAGGGATGGCAAGCCCACCATGTCAGAGCTGGCAAGTGCAGAAATTCTGTTGGTGTGCAGCATGCAATGCTGCCCCTTGATTCTCTAAACTCCACCCAAACTAAAATATACACAATGATTACCTTCACCACCAAATTAAGCAGTGAATGACTTTTTTTTGCAATCAGTGAGATGTTTTCACAGGAAATGTCTCAGCGCTCGCTAGGTGCCAGCTAGACAAATGTTAAAACATCTGATGTTGGATTATACATTTTGAAGTCCTCGCAGACCTGGTGTACAAATCAATATTTGGATAGTGAATGGTAATGGGTGGGCCAGTTGGCATTGGATTTGCTCTGCTTACAGTTTTCCTTCTGTTCTTGGGTGAACCCTGGATATTCAGCAGTAACAACGATACTTTATGTGCCTCCATGAATAAATGCTTTTTGGCAATTAACATATGTTAATAAAACTGCGATATTTTAAATTATGTTTAACTGAATGTCAGATACTCCAGCAAAGAAACAAAAATGATTATATGATGAGAGAAGCAGCAGAGATTTTCCTTTTAGATGGGTTTTCAGAAAAAGAAAAAATGTATTCAGTGTAGTAAGAATTTTCCGGTGAGCAGAAACAGTAAAAGATAGAATATTGCAGATGGGGACAAAGCAGAACGGCTAACGAGATATCAGTTCATGTAAATTTCATTCAACTTATCTTGATATGAGTTCTGTTACTACATCATCAGCTAGGCTAGTCATTGTTGGTCAATTTTGTAGGGGTGATGAAATATACCTAGAACTGGTTAAATTTGTAACATTACCTGAGCACATTACAGGGATTGAAATGTATAAGAACTGTCAGGTTGACAAGTTGACCTTTCCATGACAAATGATGGTGTGCCCAGTGTGATTTGTAAAGAGGCAGGTTTTGTCAATCTGTTTGCAAAGTATGTCGGGCATCCAACGATACTGAATTGGAAATTTCAAAATTCATGAAGTATGCAGATGGTGTAACATTAGACAAACAATCTGGAAATGTTGCAGTTTTATTGGGTTGGATAATTTTGAAATGCAATTGATTGATTCACAAAGCAGCTAAATTTGGAGGCAAGAATATGTTGACTTAAGAGCTGAACTACAGCATATTGAAAGAGCTCAGTTAGTGACTGGACCAAAGAGAGAAACACAGAATCTTTGGAATACCATTCCTGAATCTTTTAACTGTCTGAAAAATCTTTCAATGGCAATATTAACAGTATTTACCACTCCTGTCTTAGATTGTGAAAGTCTCTGCTAATTAATAACTAATGCCTGTCATGATCTTGCTGAAATAATTTAATGTATGTCAGTTCTGCTACTGATATTTCAATGGTTGTTCCTCCCAGGTAGCTAAGCCCTAACTCTCTTCTTGGTGATTTTTTGACTTTCAATGACAAGCTTTCGTATTAGTTATAGGTTGTTTTATTGCTAATACTAGCTGTAATCTCATCAAAGCCTATTAACAGTAACTTGTACTGATGTAGCACCTTATAAATTTAATAAACTGATGCTAACTCAAAGGATGAGAAGATAAATGAGTAAAATCTTGCTCAAGTTGGTAGTTTTCACTAACATCTTGATAGAGGTGTGAAGGCTTGAAGTTTTAAATAGCAATTCAAATTTATCACTGTGGATTTCCTCATTTTTACACAGCATCACATTACAGAAATTATTCTACGCCCTGAGAAGTGGGAATGATGTGAATAACACTGGCCACTGGCTGGCATACCTTGTGTCTTTTCTCCCGGGGGGGGGAGGGGCTTTATTTCCCTTAGAATCATTGTCCTCAAGCTGACTTTTAAAGGAGAATGAAATGAGAATGTAATCTTCTTTTCATTTCAGTGAGCTGCATCCATCTGATGTTTTGCATTTGGCAAAACAACCATCAGCTGATACTGAGACTGGTCAAGTGGAGATGGAACCACCTACTGAAAGCTGAACAGTTTTAATCAGTCTTTTGTCACCAAAGTTAAAACACAGCTCTTCATTTGGAGTTTGGAGGTGGGTGGGAATGGAAGCTGCTTTTTGTATTTTGTAATTGTTCTAATATGTAGACAGTTTGCTATTTAACACTGGATATCCTCTTTAGAAGAAAAAAATCCCAGGAAAAGAGTATAGCAGCAAATAAGCACATAATATTAGCACCACATGAAACTGCCAAAGCCTAGGTGTAAAATTTTTTTCTCTTCTACTTCACCCACATTCTAAAATGTTTTGTATAATTTGTAAGGTGATAGATTTGGATGTGTATAGTAATTCAGTGGTGTTTCAATGCTGTTTTGTACTAAGGCCAAATCTTATCTGCTACCAAATGTTCAACTAGGTTTTGCTGCTATATGTTGAAATTGCAGTAGTGTCAGAAACATTTATTAATCATTTTTATATTTTACTTTGCTCTGGAAAAATAGCTGAATATTCACACTAGCTTAGTAATTTTTTTATAATGGCCTGTAACGTTTGTGAAGATATTCTTTGGTTTGAATTGATTTTGTTTTTATACTTTGTGATACTGAAAGCTTCTACAGATAAAGCTGCAGAAATGCTTTTAATACGTTGTATTTGGCTTTCAAATGGGGAGGGATTTGGGCTTTAGATTTTGCTGTAAACTTGCATCAAAATAAATGTTTGCTTTGTTAATGATCGATATTTTTGTTTAAGGCAAAAGCTATAGTTAGGATAGTGAGTGTGGCTATATTGTTCTTAATGCTGGAATTGCAGTCAGTGAAGAAACATTGATTTTTATTTTGTAAACTTGATTGAGTAACTGTAGCTAAGTTTTTTGCACTAAAGGTGCACAAGATCATTTGGTGTCAATAAAATAATTTGCAGTACGTTCTCAAACTTGCTCTAATGAAATGTTTTCTTGCTGGATAAGTCGCAGTGGACAATAAAGGATTGCATCATTTATGAAGCAGCATGAAGGCCAGTTATATTCTGCAAGTAGCATTCAATCCAGATAAGTATTAGGTGTTGCATTTTGAGAAGTCACATCAGGTAGGACTTGTACAGTGACTGGTAGCATCCTGGAGAGTGTTGTAGAGTAGAGGGACCTAGGAGTACTGTCGTTCACTGAAAGTGGCATCATAGGTGGACAGGGTCCGTCAAGGCATTCGATAGAAGAGCTGTTATGTTGTGCTGCTATTGTGAGGCTTCAATCACAAAGAAGAGAATATCTGCAGATGCTCAAAATCCGAGCAACACACAAAATGCTGGAGGAACTCAGCAGGCCAGGCAGCATCTATGGAAAAGAGTAATCAGTTAATGGAAAGGTCTGGGTCCAAAAGGTCAACTGTATTCTTTTGCATAGATGCTGCCAGGCCTGCTGAGTTTCTCCAGCATATTGTGTGTGTGTTACTTGGAGTATTATGTACAGTTTTGTATATAGTAACCTCTTTTACAGAAAAGGTGTTTTGTTGGGAAGAGTGAAAAGAATTGCAGCAATGCTTCCAGGATTCAAGGGACTAGGTAAATGGGAGAGATTGTGTAGGCTGGAACTTTATTCCTTGAAGTATAGGAGACTTGTTTTGTAGTTGTGTAGAAAATGAGGAGCCTTTATTGGGTTAATGTTTGCAGCCTGTTTTTCCAGGAATAGGGAACCAAAAGTGGTGGGCACAAGTTTAAGGTGAGAAGAGGAAAATTTTAAAGGGACCACTGGGCAAGTACGAAGACATCTAAAATCATTTGGATATGTATATGGATCGGAATGGTTTCGGGGAATACTGGACAAACGTGGGCAAAAAAGTAGCGAGGTGTTCATGGGTTCAGTGTCCTTTCAGAGGGGAAGAACCTGTTTCTGAATTGTTGAGTGTCTACCACCGTCCCTGATGGTAGCAATGATAAGAGGAGATGGGAGATGGGGATCTTTAATGATGGATGCTGCCTTTTTGAGGCATCGCTCCTTGAAGATGTCCTGGATGCTGGGGAGGATCCAGTTGCATAGGGAGATACAGAGGTTCAGATTTTGGATCAGACCTGGAGGATGATTGTGTTAGACACTGAGTTGTAGTCAATAAACAGCAGCCTGCTACAAGTATTAGTAATGTCCAGGTGATTCAAGATGGCATTAAGAGCCAATAAGATTGCATCTGTTCTAGGCAAATTGCAACTAGGCCCAGCTCTTTGCTGAGGCAGGAGGTGGCTCTAGCCACAACCAACTTCTCAAAGCCCTTCATCACGGTCGATGAGAGTGCAACTTGACAATGGTTGTTAAGGCAGCTCATCCTGCTCTTGGACCATAAGATATAGGAGCAGAATCAGGCCACTTGGCCCATTGAGTCTGCTCTGCCATTTTTCTTCTTGACCCCAATCTCCTGCCGCTTTATGCATTGGTATGATTGTTGCCCTTTTGAAGCAAGTGGGAACTTCTGACAGTGGCACTGAAAGACTGAAAATGTCTGAACACCCCCAACAGTTGTCACAGGTTTTCAGAGCCCTACCATGGGGGCCTGTCGCCTTGCAAGGGTTCATCCTCTTGAAGACAGCCTGACATTGACCTCTGAGCAGAGATGGCAGGGTCACCAGGTGTTGCAGGGATCCTCACAGCTGTAGTTTTACTGTTCCTTTCAAACAAGCATAAAAGCCACTGGAAGTGAAGCATGGCTGCCATTCATGATGGGTTTTGCTTTGTAAGAAGTAATGGCATGCTGGAGTTAATGTGTCCGATTCTGCCCCTAACCTCAGTTGGAATTGTTCTTTGCAGGGAATGTTCAATATTTAGAGAGGAGACAGGAGGTTCTGTGGACGCGAAAGAGACTCCCAGATGGTGTTATTTCCCAGGTCCCAGGGTTAGGGACATCATGCATCGGGTCTGCTGCATTCTGGAGGAGGAGGTTGGGTAGACAGAAGTCGTTGTATACATTAGTATCAATGACATGGGTAGGAAAAGGGATGAGGTCCTGAAAAGCAAGACCTTAAGTGTGGTAATCTCTGGAGTGCTGCCTGTGCCGCGTGGCAGTGAGTTTAAGAGTAGGATGAAAAAATGAATATTTGGCTGAAGAATTTGTATAAGGGAGCAGGGTTTCAGGTTTGTAGATCATTGAGCTCTTCTGGGGGAAGTATGATCTGTACAAAGGGACAACCTACATCTGAACTGGAGTGAATCAATAGCCTCTCTAGAGTTGTTGGGAATATTTGATTTTGGTTTGGCAGGGAGGTGTGTACCTCAGTGGACTGGACAGTTGGTATAAAGGTAGATGCAGCATTTAGAGACTCTGACGAAGGATAAGAAGTGGAAGGACATAACTACAGTCAGCTGGCGGGTTGAAGTGTGTTCTTCGTGAATGTGTGAAGTATCAGGAACAAGGGCTTAATGTTAGTATAGGTCAGTATGTAGACCTTTTGTTCCATGTATTGTGTTTTTGTTTGATGTTCTGGGACAGATGTTACCAAAGGATCAGAAGGTGGGGGGGGGGGGGCAAACACGAGCAATTCTGCAGATGCTGGAAATTCAAGCAACACACATCAAAGTTGCTGGTGAACGCAGCAGGCCCGGCAGCATCTCTAGGAAGAGGTACAGTCAACGTTTGGGGCCGAGACCCTTCGTCAGGACTAACTGAAGGGAGAGCTAGTAAGAGATTTGAGAGGGGGAGGGGGAGATCCAAAATGATAGGAAAATACAGGAGGAGGAGGGATGGAGCCAAGAGCTGGAAAGAATTGGCAAAAGGGATATGAGAGGATCATGGGAGACCCAGGGAGGAGGAAAAGGGGGAGGGGGAAAAACCCAGAGGATGGTCAAGGGGTACAGTCAGAGGGACAGAGGGAGAAAAAGGAGAGTGAGAGAAAGAATGTGTGAATATAAATAAATAACGGATGGGGTACGAGGGGGAGGTGGGGCATTAGCGGAAGTTAGAGAAGTCAATGTTCATGCCATCAGGTTGGAGGCGACCCAGACGGAATATAAGGTGTTGTTCCTCCAACCTGAGTGTGGCTTCATCTTTACAGTAGAGGAGGCCGTGGATAGACATGTCAGAATGGGAATGGGATGTGGAATTAAAATGTGCGGCCACTGGGAGATCCTGCTTTCTCTGGCGGACAGAGCGTAGATGTTCAGCAAAGCGGTCTCCCAGTCTGTGTTGGGTCTCACCAATATATAAAAGGCCACATCGGGAGCACCAGACGCAGTATATCACCCCAGCCGACTCACAGGTGAATTGTCGCCTCGCCTGGAAGGACTGTCTGGGGCCCTGAATGGTGGTAAGGGAGGAAGTGTAAGGGCATGTGTAGCACTTGTTCTGCTTACAAGGATCAGTGCGAGGAGGGAGATCGGTAGGGAGGGATGGGGGGTAGGAATGGACAAGGGAGTCGCGTAGGGAGCGATCCCTGCGGAGGGAAAGATGTGCTTAGTGGTGGGATCCCGTTGGAGGTGGCGGAAGTTACGGATAATAATATATTTGACCCGGAGGCTGGTGGAGTGGTAGGTGAGGACCGGGGAACCCTATTCCTAGTGCGGTGGCGCGACTCCCTTGTCCATTCGTCCCCCCCATCCCTCCCCACTGATCTCCCTCCTAGCACTTATCTCAGCGACGAGGACCCTGGGGAGCATTCTATATAAACGCACACAACAGCGACAGGGACGCTGGGGGGGAGCATTCTATATAAACGCCAACGACAGCAACGAGGACCCTGGGGAGGAGCATTCTATATAAACGCGCACGACAGCGACGGGAACCCTGGGGGAGCATTCTATATAAACGCGCATGACAGCGACGAGGACCCTGGGGGGGAGCATTCTATATAAATGCACACGACAGCGACGGGGACCCGGGGGGGAGCATTCTATATAAATGCACACGACAGCGACGGGGACCCTGGGGGGGAGCATTCTATATAAACGCACACGACAGCGCCGAGGTCCCTGGGGGGGATCATTCTATATAAACACAAACGACAGCGACGGGGACGCTAGGGGGAGCATTCTATATAAACGCACACGACAGCGACGGTTCCCTGGGGGGGGGCCATTCTGTATAAACGTACACGACAGTGACGGGGACCCGGGGGGGGGGTAGCATTCTATATAAACGCACACGACAGCGACGAGGACCCTGGGGGGGAGCATTCTATATAACTGCACACGACAGCGACGAGGACCCTGGGGGGGAGCATTCTATATAACCGAACACGACAACGACGAGGACCCTGGGGGGGATCATTCTATATAAACGAAAACGACAGCGACGAAGACCTTCGGGAGTATTCTATATAAACGCACACGACAGCGACGGGGACCCTGGGGGGGAGCAGTCTATATAAACACACACGACAGCGACGGGGACCCTAGGGGGAGCATTCCATATAAACGCACACGACAGCGACGAGGACCCTGGGGGGAGCATTCTATATAAACAAACTCGACAGCGATGAGGACCCTGGGGGGGAGCATTCTATATAAACGCACATGACAGCGACGGGGACACGGGGGGGGAGCATTCTATATAAACGCACATGACCGCGACGGGGACCCTGGAGGGGAGCATTCTATATACACGCACACAACAGCGACAAGGACCCTGGAGGGGAGCATTCTATATAAACGCACATGACCGCGACGGGGACCCTGGAGGGGAGCATTCTATATAAACGCACACAACAGCGACGAGGACCCTGGGGAGCATTCTATATGAACGCACACGACAGCTACGGGGACCCTTGTGGGGAGCATTCTATATAAACGCACACGACAGAGACGGGGACCCTGGGGGGGAGCATTCCATATAAACGTACACGACAGCGACGAGGACTCTGGGGAGGAGCATTCTAAATAAACGCACACGACAGCGACGCGTACACTGGCGGGGAGCATTCTATATAAACGCACACGACAGTGACGGGGACCCTGGGGGGCATTCGATATAAATGCACACGACAGCGACTGGTCCCTGGGGAGGTCATTCTATATAAACGCACAAGACAGCGACTCAGACCCTAGGGGGGAGCATTCTATATAACCGCACACGACAAGGACCCTGGGGAGCATTGTATATTAACGCACACGACAGCGAGGGGGACCGTGGGGGGGAGCATTCTATATAAAGGCACACGACATCGACGAGGACCCTGGGGGGAACATTCTATATAAACGCACAGGACAGCGACGAGGACCCTGGGGGGGCGTCATTCTATATAAACACGACAGCGACGAGGACCCTGGGGGGCATTCTATATAAACGCACACGACAGTGACGAGGACTTTGGGGGGCATTCTATATAAACACACACGATAGCAACGGGGACCCTAGGGGTGAGCATTCTATATGTACACACACGACAGCGACGAGGACCCTGGGGTGGAGCATTCTATATAAACGCAAACGACAGCAACGGGGACCCTGGGGGGGAGCATTCTATATAAACGCACACGAAGGCGACGGGGAGCCTGGGGGTGAGCATTCTATATAAACGAACTCGACAGCGACGAGGTCCCTGAGGGCGATCATTCTATATAAACGCACACGACAGCGACGATGACCTTGGGGAGCATTCGATATAAACGCACATGACAGTGACAAGGACCCTGAAGGGGAGCATTCTATATAAACGCACACGACAGCGATGAGGACCCTGGTGGGGAGCATTCTATATAAACGCACACGACAGCAATGAGGACCCTGGTGGGGAGCATTCTATATAAACGCACACGACAGCGATGAGGACCCTGGGGTGGAGCATTCTATATAAACGCACACAACAGCGACAGGGACCCTGGGGGGGAGCATTCTATATAAACGCACACAACAGCGACTAGAACCCTGGGGGGAGCATTCTATATAAACGCACACAACAGCGACGAGGACCCTGGGGGGTAGCATTCTATATAAAAGCACACGACAGGAACGAGGACCCTGGTGGGGAGCATTGTATATAAACGCACACGACAGCGAAGGGGACCCTGGGGGGGAGTAGTCTATATAAACGCACACGACAGCGACAAGGACCCTGGAGGGGAGTATTCTATATAAACGCACACGACAGCGACGAGGACCCTGGGGGCCATTCTATGTAAACGCTCACGACAGCGACAAGAACCCTGGTGGGCCATTCTATATAAACGCACACGACAGCGACGTGGACCCTTGTTGGGAGCATTCCATATAAACGCACACGACAGCCACGGGGACCCTGGGGGGGAGCATTCTATATAAACACACACGACAGCGACGGGGACCCCTAGGGGGAGCATTCTATATAAACACACACGACAGCAACGAGGACCCTGGGGGGGGAGCATTCTATATAAACGCAGACGACAGCGACTGGAACCCTGGGTGGAGCATTCTATATAAACGCACACAACAGCGACGAGGACCCTGGGGGGTAGCATTCTATATAAAATCACGCGACAGCAATGAGGCCCCTGGGGGGGAGCATTCTATATCAACGCACACGACAGTGACGAGGACCCTGGAGGGGAGCATTCTATATAAACACACACGACAGCGACGGGTACCCTAGGGGGAGCATTCTATATAAACCCACACGACAGCGACGGGGACCCTGGGTGGGAGCATTCTATATAAAAGCACAAGACAGCGACGGGGACCCTCGGGGGGAGCATTCTGTATAAACGAACACGACAGCGACGAGGACCCTCGGGGGGCAGCATTCTATATAAACGCACACGACAGAGACGGGGACCCTGGTTGGGAGCATTCCATATAAACGCACACGACAGCCACGGGGACTCTGGGGGGGAGCATTCTATATAAACGCACATGACCGCGACGGGGACCCTGGAGGGGAGCATTCTATATAAACGCACACAACAGCGACGAGGACCCTGGGGAGCATTCTATATGAACGCACAGGACAGCTACGGGGACCCTTGTGGGGAGCATTCTATATAACCGCACACGACAAGGACCCTGGGGAGCATTGTATATTAACGCACACGACAGCGAGGGGGACCGTGGGGGGGAGCATTCTATATAAAGGCACACGACAGCGACGAGGACCCTGGGGGGAACATTCTATATAAACGCACAGGACAGCGACGAGGACCCTGGGGGGGCGTCATTCTATATAAACACACACGACAGCGACGAGGACCCTGGGGGGCATTCTATATAAATGCACACGACAGTGACGAGGACTTTGGGGGGCATTCTATATAAACACACACGACAGCGACGAGGACCCTGGGGTGGAGCATTCTATATAAACGCAAACGACAGCGACGGGGACCCTGGGGGGGAGCATTCTATATAAACGCACACGAAGGCGACGGGGAGCCTGGGGGTGAGCATTCTATATAAACGAACTCGACAGCGACGAGGTCCCTGAGGGCGATCATTCTATATAAACGCACACGACAGCGACGAGGACCCTGGGGGGGAGCATTCTATATAAACGCACACGACAGCGACGATGACCTTGGGGAGCATTCGATATAAACGCACATGACAGTGACAAGGACCCTGAAGGGGAGCATTCTATATAAACGCACACGACAGCGAAGGGGAGCCTGGGGGGGAGTAGTCTATATAAACGCAAACGACAGCGACAAGGACCCTGGAGGGGAGCATTCTATATAAACGCACACGACAGAGACGAGGACCCTTGGGGGTAGCATTCTATATAAAAGCACACGACAGCAACGAGGACCCTGGTGGGGAGCATTCTATATAAACGCACACGACAGCGAAGGGGAGCCTGGGGGGGAGTAGTCTATATAAACGCACACGACAGCGACAAGGACCCTGGAGGGGAGCATTCTATATAAACGCACACGACAGCGACGAGGACCCTGGGGGTGAGCATTCTATATAAACGCACACGACAGCGATGAGGACCCTTGGGGGGAGCATTCTATATAAACGCAGACGACAGCGACGGGGACCCTGGGGGGGAGCATTCTATATAAACGCATACGACAGCGATGAGGACCCTGGAGGGGAGCATTCTATATAAACGCACACGACAGCGAAGGGGACCCTGGGGGGGAGTAGTCTATATAAACGCACACGACAGCGACAGGTACCCTGGGGGGGAGCATTCTATATAAACACACACGACAGCGACTGGGACCCTGGGGTGGAGCATTCTATATAAACGCACACAACAGCGACAGGGACCCTGGGGGGGAGCATTCTATATAAACGCACACAACAGCGACTAGAACCCTGGGGGGAGCATTCTATATAAAAGCACACGACAGCAACGAGGACCCTGGTGGGGAGCATTCTATATAAACGCACACGACAGCGAAGGGGACCCTGGGGGGGAGTAGTCTATATAAACGCACACGACAGCGACAAGGACCCTGGAGGGGAGTATTCTATATAAACGCACACGACAGCGACGAGGACCCTGGGGGCCATTCTATGTAAACGCTCACGACAGCGACAAGAACCCTGGTGGGCCATTCTATATAAACGCACACGACAGCGACGTGGACCCTGGCGGGGAGCATTTTATATAAACACACACGACAGCGACTAGGACCCTGGGGGTGAGCATTCTATATAAACACACACGACAGCGACGAGGACCCTTGGGGGGAGCATTCTATATAAACGCACACGACAGCGATGAGGACCCTGGGGGGGAGCATTCTATATAAACGCAGACGACAGCGACGGGGACCCTCGGGGGGAGCATTCTATATAAACGCACACGACAGCGATGAGGACCCTGGAGGGGAGCATTCTATATAAACGCACACGACAGCGAAGGGGACCCTGGGGGGGAGTAGTCTATATAAACGCACACGACAGCGACAAGGACCCTAGGGGAGCATTCTATATAAACACACACGACAGCAACGAGGACCCTGGGGGAGTATTGTATATAAACGCACAGGACAGCGACGAGGACCCTGGGGGGCATTCTATATAAACGCACAGGACAGCGATGGGGACCCGGGGGGGGGGCGCATTCAACATAAACGAACACGACAGCGACGAGGACCCTACGGGGGAGCATTATATATAAATGCACACGACAGCGACGAGGACCCTGCGGGGGAGCATTCTATATAAACGCACAGGACAGCGACGAGGACACTGGGGGCCATTCTATATAAACGCAAACGACAGCGACGGGGACCCTGGGGGGGATCATTATATATAAACGCACACGACAGCGACAGGGACCCTGGGGGGGAGCATTCTATATAAACACACACGACAGCGACTGGGACCCTGGGGTGGAGCATTCTATATAAACGCACACGACAGCGACTGGGACCCTGGGGTGGAGCATTCTATATAAACACACACGACAGCGACGAGGACCCTTGGGGGGAGCATTCTATATAAACGCACACGACAGCGATGAGGACCCTGGTGGGGAGCATTCTGTATAAATGCACACGACAGCGAAGGGGACCCTGGGTGGGAGCATTCTATATAAACACACACGACAGCAACGAGGACCCTGGGGGGGAGCATTCTATACAAACGCACACGACAGCGACAAGGACCCTGGGGCGGAGCTTTCTATATATACGCACACGACGGCGACGAGGAGACTGCGGGGGGATTATTCTATATAAAGGCACACGACAGCGACGGGGACACTGGTGCGGAGCATTCTATATAAACGCACACGACAGCGACGGGGACCCTGGGGGGGAGCATTCTATATAAACGCACACGACAGCGACAAGGACCCTGGGGGTCCATTCTATATAAACGCACACGACAGCGACGAGGACCCTGGGGTGGAGCATTCTATATAAACACACAGGACAGCAACGAGGACCCTGGGGGGAGAGCATTCTATATAAACGCACACGACAGCGACGAAGACCCTTGGATGGAGCATTCTATATAAACGCACACGACAGCGATGAGGACCCTGGTGGGGAGCATTCTATATAAACACACACGACAGCGACAGGGACCCTGGGTGGATCATTCTATATAAATGCACAGGACAGCGACGGGGACCCTGGGGGGAGCATTCTATATAAACGCACACGACAGCGACGAGGACCCTGTGGGTGCGTCATTCTATATAAACACACACGACAGCGACGGAGACGCTGGGGGGGAGCATTCTATATAAACGCACGCGACAGCGACTAGAACCCTGGGGGGAGCATTCTATATAAACGCACACGACAGCGAAGGGGACCTTCGGGGGGAGCATTCTATATTAACGCATACGTCAGCGACGAGGACCCTGTGGGGTAGCATTCTATATAAACGCACACGACAGCGACGGGGACCCTGGGGGGGAGCATTCGATATAAACGCACACGACAGCGACGGGGACCCTGTGGGGGAGCATTCTATATAAACGCACACGACAGCGACGAGAACCCTGGGGGGAGCATTCTATATAAACGCACACGACAGCGACGAGGACCCTGGGGGCCATTCTATGTAAACGCTCACGACAGCGACAAGAACCCTGGTGGGCCATTCTATATAAACGCACACGACAGCGACGTGGACCCTTGTTGGGAGCATTCCATATAAACGCACACGACAGCCACGGGGACCCTGGGGGGGAGCATTCTATATAAACACACACGACAGCGACGGGGACCCCTAGGGGGAGCATTCTATATAAACACACACGACAGCAACGAGGACCCTGGGGGGGGAGCATTCTATATAAACGCAGACGACAGCGACTGGAACCCTGGGTGGAGCATTCTATATAAACGCACACAACAGCGACGAGGACCCTGGGGGGTAGCATTCTATATAAAATCACGCGACAGCAACGAGGCCCCTGGGGGGGAGCATTCTATATCAACGCACACGACAGTGACGAGGACCCTGGAGGGGAGCATTCTATATAAACACACACGACAGCGACGGGTACCCTAGGGGGAGCATTCTATATAAACACACACGACAGCGACGGGGACCCTGGGTGGGAGCATTCTATATAAAAGCACAAGACAGCGACGGGGACCCTCGGGGGGAGCATTCTGTATAAACGAACACGACAGCGACGAGGACCCTCGGGGGGCAGCATTCTATATAAACGCACACGACAGAGACGGGGACCCTGGTTGGGAGCATTCCATATAAACGCACACGACCGCCACGGGGACTCTGGGGGGGAGCATTCTATATAAACGCACATGACCGCGACGGGGACCCTGGAGGGGAGCATTCTATATAAACGCACACAACAGCGACGAGGACCCTGGGGAGCATTCTATATGAACGCACAGGACAGCTACGGGGACCCTTGTGGGGAGCATTCTATATAACCGCACACGACAAGGACCCTGGGGAGCATTGTATATTAACGCACACGACAGCGAGGGGGACCGTGGGGGGGAGCATTCTATATAAAGGCACACGACAGCGACGAGGACCCTGGGGGGAACATTCTATATAAACGCACAGGACAGCGACGAGGACCCTGGGGGGGCGTCATTCTATATAAACACACACGACAGCGACGAGGACCCTGGGGGGCATTCTATATAAATGCACACGACAGTGACGAGGACTTTGGGGGGCATTCTATATAAACACACACGACAGCGACGAGGACCCTGGGGTGGAGCATTCTATATAAACGCAAACGACAGCGACGGGGACCCTGGGGGGGAGCATTCTATATAAACGCACACGAAGGCGACGGGGAGCCTGGGGGTGAGCATTCTATATAAACGAACTCGACAGCGACGAGGTCCCTGAGGGCGATCATTCTATATAAACGCACACGACAGCGACGAGGACCCTGGGGGGGAGCATTCTATATAAACGCACACGACAGCGACGATGACCTTGGGGAGCATTCGATATAAACGCACATGACAGTGACAAGGACCCTGAAGGGGAGCATTCTATATAAACGCACACGACAGCGAAGGGGAGCCTGGGGGGGAGTAGTCTATATAAACGCAAACGACAGCGACAAGGACCCTGGAGGGGAGCATTCTATATAAACGCACACGACAGAGACGAGGACCCTTGGGGGTAGCATTCTATATAAAAGCACACGACAGCAACGAGGACCCTGGTGGGGAGCATTCTATATAAACGCACACGACAGCGAAGGGGAGCCTGGGGGGGAGTAGTCTATATAAACGCACACGACAGCGACAAGGACCCTGGAGGGGAGCATTCTATATAAACGCACACGACAGCGACGAGGACCCTGGGGGTGAGCATTCTATATAAACGCACACGACAGCGATGAGGACCCTTGGGGGGAGCATTCTATATAAACGCAGACGACAGCGACGGGGACCCTGGGGGGGAGCATTCTATATAAACGCATACGACAGCGATGAGGACCCTGGAGGGGAGCATTCTATATAAACGCACACAACAGCGACAGGGACCCTGGGGGGGAGCATTCTATATAAACGCACACAACAGCGACTAGAACCCTGGGGGGAGCATTCTATATAAAAGCACACGACAGCAACGAGGACCCTGGTGGGGAGCATTCTATATAAACGCACACGACAGCGAAGGGGACCCTGGGGGGGAGTAGTCTATATAAACGCACACGACAGCGACAAGGACCCTGGGGGGGAGTAGTCTATATAAACGCACACGACAGCGACAGGTACCCTGGGGGGGAGCATTCTATATAAACACACACGACAGCGACTGGGACCCTGGGGTGGAGCATTCTATATAAACGCACACAACAGCGACAGGGACCCTGGGGGGGAGCATTCTATATAAACGCACACAACAGCGACTAGAACCCTGGGGGGAGCATTCTATATAAAAGCACACGACAGCAACGAGGACCCTGGTGGGGAGCATTCTATATAAACGCACACGACAGCGAAGGGGACCCTGGGGGGGAGTAGTCTATATAAACGCACACGACAGCGACAAGGACCCTGGAGGGGAGTATTCTATATAAACGCACACGACAGCGACGAGGACCCTGGGGGCCATTCTATGTAAACGCTCACGACAGCGACAAGAACCCTGGTGGGCCATTCTATATAAACGCACACGACAGCGACGTGGACCCTGGCGGGGAGCATTTTATATAAACACACACGACAGCGACTAGGACCCTGGGGGTGAGCATTCTATATAAACACACACGACAGCGACGAGGACCCTTGGGGGGAGCATTCTATATAAACGCACACGACAGCGATGAGGACCCTGGGGGGGAGCATTCTATATAAACGCAGACGACAGCGACGGGGACCCTGGGGGGGAGCATTCTATATAAACGCACACGACAGCGATGAGGACCCTGGAGGGGAGCATTCTATATAAACGCACACGACAGCGAAGGGGACCCTGGGGGGGAGTAGTCTATATAAACGCACACGACAGCGACAAGGACCCTAGGGGAGCATTCTATATAAACACACACGACAGCAACGAGGACCCTGGGGGAGTATTGTATATAAACGCACAGGACAGCGACGAGGACCCTGGGGGGCATTCTATATAAACGCACAGGACAGCGATGGGGACCCGGAGGGGGGGGCGCATTCAACATAAACGAACACGACAGCGACGAGGACCCTACGGGGGAGCATTATATATAAATGCACACGACAGCGACGAGGACCCTGCGGGGGAGCATTCTATATAAACGCACAGGACAGCGACGAGGACACTGGGGGCCATTCTATATAAACGCAAACGACAGCGACGGGGACCCTGGGGGGGATCATTATATATAAACGCACACGACAGCGACAGGGACCCTGGGGGGGAGCATTCTATATAAACACACACGACAGCGACTGGGACCCTGGGGTGGAGCATTCTATATAAACGCACACGACAGCGACTGGGACCCTGGGGTGGAGCATTCTATATAAACACACACGACAGCGACGAGGACCCTTGGGGGGAGCATTCTATATAAACGCACACGACAGCGATGAGGACCCTGGTGGGGAGCATTCTGTATAAATGCACACGACAGCGAAGGGGACCCTGGGTGGGAGCATTCTATATAAACACACACGACAGCAACGAGGACCCTGGGGGGGAGCATTCTATACAAACGCACACGACAGCGACAAGGACCCTGGGGCGGAGCTTTCTATATATACGCACACGACGGCGACGAGGAGACTGCGGGGGGATCATTCTATATAAAGGCACACGACAGCGACGGGGACACTGGTGCGGAGCATTCTATATAAACGCACACGACAGCGACGGGGACCCTGGGGGGGAGCATTCTATATAAACGCACACGACAGCGACAAGGACCCTGGGGGTCCATTCTATATAAACGCACACGACAGCGACGAGGACCCTGGGGTGGAGCATTCTATATAAACACACAGGACAGCAACGAGGACCCTGGGGGGAGAGCATTCTATATAAACGCACACGACAGCGACGAAGACCCTTGGATGGAGCATTCTATATAAACGCACACGACAGCGATGAGGACCCTGGTGGGGAGCATTCTATATAAACACACACGACAGCGACAGGGACCCTGGGTGGATCATTCTATATAAATGCACAGGACAGCGACGGGGACCCTGGGGGGAGCATTCTATATAAACGCACACGACAGCGACGAGGACCCTGTGGGTGCGTCATTCTATATAAACACACACGACAGCGACGGAGACGCTGGGGGGGAGCATTCTATATAAACGCACGCGACAGCGACTAGAACCCTGGGGGGAGCATTCTATATAAACGCACACAACAGCGAAGGGGACCCTCGGGGGGAGCATTCTATATTAACGCATACGTCAGCGACGAGGACCCTGTGGGGTAGCATTCTATATAAACGCACACGACAGCGACGGGGACCCTGGGGGGGAGCATTCGATATAAACGCACACGACAGCGACGGGGACCCTGTGGGGGAGCATTCTATATAAACGCACACGACAGCGACGAGAACCCTGGGGGGAGCATTCTATATAAACGCACACGACAGCGACGAGGACCCTGGGGGAGTATTGTATATAAACGCACAGGACAGCGACGAGGACCCTGGGGGGCATTCTATATAAACGCACACGACAGCGACGAGGACCCTGGGGGAGTATTGTATATAAACGCACAGGACAGCGACGAGGACCCTGGGGGGCATTCTATATAAACGCAGAGGACAGCGACGGGGACCCGGGGGGGGGCGCATTCAACATAAACGAACACGACAGCGACGAGGACCCTACGGGGGAGCATTATATATAAATGCACACGACAGCGAAGGACCCTGGGGGAGTATTGTATATAAACGCACAGGACAGCGACGAGGACCCTAGGGAGCATTCTATATAAACGCACACGACAGCGAAGGGGACCCTGGAGGGCATTCTATATAAACGCACACGACAGCGAAGGGGACCCTGGGGGGGAGCTTACTATATAAACGCACACGACAGCAACGGGGTCCCTGGGGGGGAGCATTCTATATAAACGGACACGACAGCGACGAGGACGCTTGGGGGGAGCATTCTATATAAAGGCACACGACAGCGACGCGGACCCTTGGGGGGAGCATTCTATATAAACACACACGACAGCGACGGGGACCCTGGGGGGGAGCATTCGATATAAACACACACGACAGCGAAGGGGAGCCTGGGGTGTAGCATTCTATATAAAAGCACACGACAGCAACTAGGACCCTGGTGGGGAGCATTCTATATAAACGCACACGACAGCGAAGGGGACCCTGGGGGGGAGTAGTCTATATAAACGCACACGACAGCGACAAGGACCCTGGAGGGGAGCATTCTATATAAACGCACACGACAGCGACGAGGACCCTGGGGGCCATTCTATGTAAACGCTCACGACAGCGACAAGAACCCTGGGGGGCCATTCTATATAAACGCACACGACAGCGACGTGGACCCTGGCGGGGAGCATTCTATATAAAAACACACGACAGCGACTAGGACCCTGGGGGTGAGCATTCTATATAAACACACACAACAGCGACGGGGACCCTGGCGGGGAGCATTCTATATAAACGCACACGACAGCGACAGGTACCCTGGGGGGGAGCATTCTATATAAACACACACGACAGCGACTGGGACCCTGGGGTGGAGCATTCTATATAAACGCACACAACAGCGACAGGGACCCTGGGGGGGAGCATTCCATATAAACGCACACGACAGCCACGGGGACCCTGGGGGGGAGCATTCTATATAAAAGCACACGACAGCAACGAGGACCCTGGTGGGGAGCGAAGGGGACCCTGGGGGGGAGTAGTCTATATAAACGCACACGACAGCGACAAGGACCCTGGAGGGGAGTATTCTATATAAACGCACACGACAGCGACGAGGACCCTGGGGGCCATTCTATGTAAACGCTCACGACAGCGAAAAGAACCCTGGTGGGCCATTCTATATAAACGCACACGACAGCGACGTGGACCCTTGTTGGGAGCATTCCATATAAACGCACACGACAGCCACGGGGACCCTGGGGGGGAGCATTCTATATAAACACACACGACAGCGACGGGGACCCTAGGGGGAGCATTCTATATAAACACACACGACAGCAACGAGGACCCTGGGGGGGGAGCATTCTATATAAACGCAGACGACAGCGACTAGAACCCTGGGTGGAGCATTCTATATAAACGCACACAACAGCGACGAGGACCCTGGGGGGTAGCATTCTATATAAAATCACGCGACAGCAATGAGGCCCCTGGGGGGGAGCATTCTATATCAACGCACACGACAGTGACGAGGACCCTGGAGGGGAGCATTCTATATAAACACACACGACAGCGACGGGTACCCTAGGGGGAGCATTCTATATAAACACACACGACAGCGACGGGGACCCTGGGTGGGAGCATTCTATATAAACGCACAAGACAGCGACGGGGACCCACGGGGGGAGCATTCTGTATAAACGAACACGACAGCGACGAGGACCCTCGGGGGGCAGCATTCTATATAAACGCACACGACAGCGACGAAGACCTTGGGGAGCATTCGATATAAACGCACACGACAGAGACGGGGACCCTGGTTGGGAGCATTCCATATAAACGCACACGACAGCCACGGGGACCCTGGGGGGGAGCATTCTATATAAACACACACGACAGCGACGGGGACCCTAGGGGGAGCATTCTATATAAACACACACGACAGCAACGAGGACCCTGGGGGGGGAGCATTCTATATAAACGCAGACGACAGCGACTAGAACCCTGGGTGGAGCATTCTATATAAACGCACACAACAGCGACGGGTACCCTAGGGGGAGCATTCTATATAAACGCACACGACGGCGATGAGGACCCTGGAGGGGAGCATTCTATATAAACGCACACAACAGTGACGAGGACCCTGGAGGGGAGCATTCTATATAAACGCACACGACAGCGATGAGGACCCTGGTGGGGAGCATTCTATATAAACGCACACGACAGCGATGAGGACCCTGGAGGGGAGCATTCTATATGAACGCACACGACAGCGACTACAACCCTGGGGGGAGCATTCTATATAAACGCACACAACAGCGACGAGGACCCTGGGGGGTAGCATTCTATATAAAAGCACACGACAGCAACGAGGACCCTGGTGGGGAGCATTCTATATAAACGCACACGACAGCGAAGGGGACCCTGCGGGGGGGTAGTCTATATAAACGCACACGACAGCGACAAGGACCCTGGAGGGGAGCATTCTATATAAACGCACACGACAGCGACGAGGACCCTGGGGGCCATTCTATGTAAACGCTCACGACAGCGACAAGAACCCAGGGGTGCCATTCTATATAAACGCACACGACAGCGACGTGGACCCTGGCGGGGAGCATTCTACATAAACACACACGACAGCGACTAGGACCCTGGGGGTGAGCATTCTATATAAACACACACGACAGCGATGAGGACCCTTGGAGGGAGCATTCTATATAAACGCACACGACAGCGATGAGGACCCTGGGGGGGAGCATTCTATATAAACGCAGACGACAGCGACGGGGACCCTGGGGGGGATCATTCTATATAAACGCACACGACAG
Organism: Mobula hypostoma; assembly: GCF_963921235.1. Taxonomy (NCBI): domain Eukaryota; kingdom Metazoa; phylum Chordata; class Chondrichthyes; order Myliobatiformes; family Myliobatidae; genus Mobula; species Mobula hypostoma. The sequence continues at coordinate 71,803,043 of NC_086112.1, read as the reverse complement.
CGATGAGGACCCTGGAGGGGAGCATTCTATATAAACGCACACGACAGCGAAGGGGACCCTGGGGGGGAGTAGTCTATATAAACGCACACGACAGTGACAAGGACCCTAGGGGGAGCATTCTATATAAACACACACGACAGCAACGAGGACCCTGGGGGGGGAGCATTCTATATAAACGCGGACGACAGCGACTAGAACCCTGGGTGGAGCATTCTATATAAACACACACGACAGCGACGGGGACCCTAGGGGGAGCATTCTATATAAACACACACGACAGCGACGGGGACCCTGGGTGGGAGCATTCTATATAAACGCACAAGACAGCGACGGGGACCCTCGGGGGGAGCATTCTGTATAAACGAACACGACAGCGACGAGGACCCTCGGGGGGCAGCATTCTATATAAACGCACACGACAGCGACGAAGACCTTGGGGAGCATTCGATATAAACGCACACGACAGAGACGGGGACCCTGGTTGGGAGCATTCCATATAAACGCACACGACAGCCACGGGGACTCTGGGGGGGAGCATTCTATATAAACGCACACGACAGCGACGAGGACCCTCGGGGGGCAGCATTCTATATAAACGCACACAACAGCGACGAGGACCCTGGGGGGTAGCATTCTATATAAAAGCACACGACAGCAACGAGGACCCTGGTGGGGAGCATTCTATATAAACGCACACGACAGCGAAGGGGACCCTGGGGGGGAGTAGTCTATATAAACGCACACGACAGCGACAAGGACCCTGGAGGGGAGCATTCTATATAAACGCACACGACAGCGACGAGGACCCTGGGGGCCATTCTATGTAAACGCTCACGACAGCGACAAGAACCCAGGGGTGCCATTCTATATAAACGCACACGACAGCGACGTGGACCCTGGCGGGGAGCATTCTACATAAACACACACGACAGCGACTAGGACCCTGGGGGTGAGCATTCTATATAAACACACACGACAGCGACGAGGACCCTTGGGGGGAGCATTCTATATAAACGCACACGACAGCGATGAGGACCCTGGGGGGGAGCATTCTATATAAACGCAGACGACAGCGACGGGGACCCTGGGGGGGAGCATTATATATAAACGCACACGACAGCGATGAGGACCCTGGAGGGGAGCATTCTATATAAACGCACACGACAGCGAAGGGGACCCTGGGGGGGAGTAGTCTATATAAACGCACACGACAGTGACAAGGACCCTAGGGGGAGCATTCTATATAAACACACACGACAGCAACGAGGACCCTGGGGGGGGAGCATTCTATATAAACGGACACGACAGCGACGAGGAAGCTTGGGGGGAGCATTCAATATAAAGGCACACGACAGCGACGAGGACCCTGGGGGGGAGCATTCTATATAAAGGCACACGACAGCGACGAGGACCCTTGGGGGGAGCATTCTATATAAACGCACACGACAGCGAGGGGGACCCTGGCGGGGAGCATTCTATATAAACACACACGACAGCGACAGGGACCCTGGGGGGGAGCATTCTATATAAACGCACACGACAGCGATGAGGACCCTGGAGGGGAGCATTCTATATAAACGCACACGACAGCGACGAGGACCCTGGTGGGGAGCATTCTATATAAACACACACGACAGCGACTAGGACCCTGGGGGAGAGCATTCTATATAAACACACACGACAGCGACGAGGACCCTTGGGGGGAGCATTCTATATAAACGCACACGACAGCGATGAGGACCCTGGGGGGGAGCATTCTATATAAACGCAGACGACAGCGACGGGGACCCTGGCGGGGAGCATTCTATATAAACGCACACGAAAGCGATGAGGACCCTGGAGGGGAGCATTCTATATAAACGCACACGACAGCGAAGGGGACCCTGGGGGGGGAGTAGTCTATATAAACGCACACGACAGCGACAAGGACCCTGGAGGGGAGCATTCTATATAAACGCACACGACAGCGATGAGGACCCTGGAGGGGAGCATTCTATATAAACGCACACGACAGCGAAGGGGACCCTGGGGGGGGAGTAGTCTATATAAACGCACACGACAGCGACAAGGACCCTGGAGGGGAGCATTCTATATAAACGCACACAACAGTGACGAGGACCCTGGAGGGGAGCAATCTATATAAACGCACACGACAGCGATGAGGACCCTGGTGGGGAGCATTCTATATAAACGCACACGACAGCGATGAGGACCCTGGTGGGGAGCATTCTATATAAACGCACACGACAGCGATGAGGACCCTGGAGGGGAGCATTCTATATGAACGCACACGACAGCGACTAGAACCCTGGGGGGAGCATTCTATATAAACGCACACAACAGCGACGAGGACCCTGGGGGGTAGCATTCTATATAAAAGCACACGACAGCAACGAGGACCCTGGTGGGGAGCATTCTATATAAACGCACACGACAGCAAAGGGGACCCTGGGGGGGAGTAGTCTATATAAACGCACACGACAGCGACAAGGACCCTGGAGGGGAGTATTCTATATAAACGCACACGACAGCGACGGGGACCCTAGGGGGAGCATTCTATATAAACACACACGACAGCGACGGGGAACCTGGGTGGGAGCATTCTATATAAACGCACAAGACAGCGACGGGGACCCTCGGGGGGAGCATTCTGTATAAACGAACACGACAGCGACGAGGACCCTCGGGGGGCAGCATTCTATATAAACGCACACGACAGCGACGAAGACCTTGGGGAGCATTCGATATAAACGCACACGACAGAGACCGGGACCCTGGTTGGGAGCATTCCATATAAACGCACACGACAGCCACGGGGACTCTGGGGGGGAGCATTCTATATAAACGCACACGACAGCGACGGGGACCCTGGTGGGGAGCATTCTATATAAATGCACAAGACAGCGACGAAGACCTTGGGGAGCATTCGATATAAACGCACACGACAGCGACAAGGACCCTGGAGGGGAGCATTCTATATAAACAGACACGACAGCGACGAGGAAGCTTGGGGGGAGCATTCTATATAAAGGCACACGACAGCGACGAGGACCCTTGGGGGGAGTATTCTATATAAACGCACACGACAGCGAGGGGGACCCTGGCGGGGAGCATTCTATATAAATGCACACGACAGCGACAGGGACCCTGGGGGGGAGCATTCTATATAAACACACACGACAGCGACTGGGACCCTGGGGTGGAGCATTCTATATAAACGCACACGACAGCGATGAGGACCCTGGAGGGGAGCATTCTATATAAACGCACACGACAGCGATGAGGACCCTGGTGGGGAGCATTCTATATAAATGCACACGACAGCGATGAGGACCCTGGAGGGGAGCTTTCTATATGAACGCACACGACAGCGACTAGAACCCGGGGGGAGCATTCTATATAAAAGCACACGACAGCAACGAGGACCCTGGTGGGGAGCATTCTATATAAACGCACACGACAGCGAGGGGACCCTGGGGGGGAGTAGTCTATATAAACGCACACGACAGCGACAAGGACCCTGGAGGGGAGCATTCTATATAAACGCACACAACAGTGACGAGGACCCTGGAGGGGAGCATTCTATATAAACGCACATGACAGCGATGAGGATCCTGGTGGGAAGCATTGTATATAAACGCACACGACAGCGATGAGGACCCTGGAGGGGAGCATTCTATATGAACGCACACGACAGCGACCAGAACCCTGGGGGGAGCATTCTATATAAACGCACACAACAGCGACGAGGACCCTGGGGGGTAGCATTCTATATAAAAGCACACGACAGCAACGAGGACCCTGGTGGGGAGCATTCTATATAAACGCACACGACAGCGAAGGGGACCCTGGGGATGAGTAGTCTATATAAACGCACACGACAGCGACAAGGACCCTGGAGGGGAGCATTCTATATAAACGCACACGACAGCGACGAGGACCCTGGGAGCCATTCTATGTAAACGCTCACGACAGCGACAAGAACCCTGGGGGGCCATTCTATATAAACGCACACGACAGCGACGTGGACCCTGGCGGGGAGCATTCTATATAAACACACACGACAGCGACTAGGACCCTGGGGGTGAGCATTCTATATAAACACACACGACAGCAACGAGGACCCTGGTGGGGAGCATTCTATATAAACGCACACGACAGCGAAGGGGACCCTGGGGGGGAGTAGTCTATATAAACGCACACGACAGCGTCAAGGACCCTGGAGGGGAGCATTCTATATAAACGCACACGACAGCGACGAGGACCCTGGGGGCCATTCTATGTAAACGCTCACGACAGCGACAAGAACCCAGGGGGGCCATTCTATATAAACGCACACGACAGCGACGTGGACCCTGGCGGGGAGCATTTTATATAAACACACACGACAGCGACTAGGACCCTGGGGGTGAGCATTCTATATAAACACACACGACAGCGACGAGGACCCTTGGGGGGAGCATTCTATATAAACGCACACGACAGCGATGAGGACCCTGGGGGGGAGCATTCTATATAAACGCAGACGACAGCGACGGGGACCCTGGGGGGGAGCATTCTATATAAACGCACACGACAGCGATGAGGACCCTGGAGGGGAGCATTCTATATAAACGCACACGACAGCGAAGGGGACCCTGGGGGGGAGTAGTCTATATAAACGCACACGACAGCGACAAGGACCCTAGGGGGAGCATTCTATATAAACACACACGACAGCAACGAGGACCCTGGGGGAGTATTGTATATAAACGCACAGGACAGCGACGAGGACCCTGGGGGGCATTCTATATAAACGCACAGGACAGCGATGGGGACCCGGGGGGGGGGGCGCATTCAACATAAACGAACACGACAGCGACGAGGACCCTACGGGGGAGCATTATATATAAATGCACACGACAGCGACGAGGACCCTGCGGGGGAGCATTCTATATAAACGCACAGGACAGCGACGAGGACACTGGGGGCCATTCTATATAAACGCAAACGACAGCGACGGGGACCCTGGGGGGGATCATTATATATAAACGCACACGACAGCGACAGGGACCCTGGGGGGGAGCATTCTATATAAACACACACGACAGCGACTGGGACCCTGGGGTGGAGCATTCTATATAAACGCACACGACAGCGACTGGGACCCTGGGGTGGAGCATTCTATATAAACACACACGACAGCAACGAGGACCCTGGGGGGAGAGCATTCTATATAAACGCACACGACAGCGACGAGTACCCTTGGATGGAGCATTCTATATAAACGCACACGACAGCGATGAGGACCCTGGTGGGGAGCATTCTATATAAACACACACGACAGCGACAGGGACCCTGGGTGGATCATTCTATATAAATGCACAGGACAGCGACGGGGACCCTGGGGGGAGCATTCTATATAAACGCACACGACAGCGACGAGGACCCTGTGGGTGCGTCATTCTATATAAACACACACGACAGCGACGGAGACGCTGTGGGGGAGCATTCTATATAAACGCACGCGACAGCGACTAGAACCCTGGGGGGAGCATTCTATATAAACGCACACGACAGCGAAGGGGACCCTGGGGGGAGCATTCTATATAAACGCACACGACAGCGAAGGGGACCCTCGGGGGGAGCATTCTATATTAACGCATACGTCAGCGACGAGGACCCTGTGGGGTAGCATTCTATATAAACGCACACGACAGCGACGGGGACCCTGGGGGGGAGCATTCGATATAAACGCACACGACAGCGACGGGGACCCTGTGGGGGAGCATTCTATATAAACGCACACGACAGCGACGAGAACCCTGGGGGGAGCATTCTATATAAACGCACACGACAGCGACGAGGACCCTGGGGGAGTATTGTATATAAACGCACAGGACAGCGACGAGGACCCTGGGGGGCATTCTATATAAACGCACACGACAGCGACGAGGACCCTGGGGGAGTATTGTATATAAACGCACAGGACAGCGACGAGGACCCTGGGGGGCATTCTATATAAACGCAGAGGACAGCGACGGGGACCCGGGGGGGGCGCATTCAACATAAACGAACACGACAGCGACGAGGACCCTACGGGGGAGCATTATATATAAATGCACACGACAGCGACGTGGAACTCGGGGGGGAGCATTTAATATAAAAGAACACGACAGCGACGAGGACCCTGCGGGGGAGCATTCTAGAAAACGCACAGGACAGCGACGAGGACACTGGGGGCCATTCTATATAAACGCAAACGACAGCGACGGGGACCCTCGGGGGGATCATTCTATATAAAAGCACATGACAGCGACGAGGACCCTGGGGGGAGCATTCTATAAAAACGCACACGACAGCGACGAGGACCTTTGGGGGGAGCATTCTATATAAACACACACGACAACGACGAGGACCCTGGGGGGCATTCTATATAAACGCACACGACAGCGACGGGAACCCTGGGGGTTATCATTCTATATAAACGCACACGACAGCGACGAGGACCCTGGGGCGGAGCATTCTATATATACGCACACGACGGCGTCCAGGAGACTGCGGGGGGATCATTCTATATAAACGCACACAACAGCGACGGGGACGCTGGGGGGAGCATTCTATATAAACGCACACGACAGAGACGGGGACCCTGGTGGGGAGCATTCTATATAAACGCACACGACAGCGACGGGGACGCTGGGGGGAGCATTCTATATAAACGAGCAGGACAGCGACGAGGACCCGAGGGGGCATTCTATATAAACGCACACGACAGCGACGGGGACGCTGGGGGGAGCATGCTATATAAACGCACACGACAGAGACGGGGACCCTGGTGGGGAGCATTCTATATAAACGCACACGACAGCGACGGGGACCCTGGGGGGGGAGCATTCTACATAAACGTACACGACAGCGACGAGGACCCTGGGGAGCATTCTATACAAACGCACACGACAGCGACGGGGACGCTGGGGGGAGCATTCTATATAAACGAACAGGACAGCGACGAGGACCCTAGGGAGCATTCTATATAAACGCACACGACAGCGAAGGGGACCCTGGGGGGCATTCTATATAAACGCACACGACAGCGAAGGGGACCCTGGGGGGGAGCTTACTATATAAACGCACACGACAGCAACGGGGTCCCTGGGGGGGAGCATTCTATATAAACGGACACGACAGCGACGAGGACCCTTGGGGGGAGCATTCTATATAAAGGCACACGACAGCGACGCGGACCCTTGGGGGGAGCATTCTATATAAACACACACGACAGCGACGGGGACCCTGGGGGGGAGCATTCGATATAAACACACACGACAGCGACGGGGACCCTGTGGGGGAGCATTCTATATAAACGCACACGACAGCGACGAGAACCCTGGGGGGAGAATTCTATATAAACGCACAGGACAGCGACGGGGACCCGGGGGGGGGGCGCATTCAACATAAACGAACACGACAGCGACGAGGACCCTACGGGGGAGCATTATATATAAATGCACACGACAGCGATGAGGACCCTGGTGGGGAGCATTCTATATAAACACACACGACAGCGACAGGGACCCTGGGTGGATCATTCTATATAAATGCACAGGACAGCGACGGGGACCCTGGGGGGAGCATTCTATATAAACGCACACGACAGCGACGAGGACCCTGTGGGTGCGTCATTCTATATAAACACACACGACAGCGACGGAGACGCTGGGGGGGAGCATTCTATATAAACGCACGCGACAGCGACTAGAACCCTGGGGGGAGCATTCTATATAAACGCACACGACAGTGAAGGGGACCCTCGGGGGGAGCATTCTATATAAACGCACACGACAGCGACGGGGACCCTGGGGGAGTATTGTATATAAACGCACAGGACAGCGACGAGGACCCTGGGGGGCATTCTATATAAACGCACACAACAGCGACGAGGACCCTGGGGGAGTATTGTATATAAACGCACAGGACAGCGACGAGGACCCTGGGGGGCATTCTATATAAACGCACAGGACAGCGACGGGGACCCGGGGGGGGGCGCATTCAACATAAACGAACACGACAGCGACGAGGACCCTACGGGGGAGCATTATATATAAATGCACACGACAGCGACGTGGAACTCGGGGGGGAGCATTTAATATAAAAGAACACGACAGCGACGAGGACCCTGCGGGGGAGCATTCTATATAAACACACAGGACAGCGACGAGGACACTGGGGGCCATTCTATATAAACGCAAACGACAGCGACGGGGACCCTCGGGGGGATCATTCTATATAAACGCACACGACAGTGACGAGGACCCTGGGGCGGAGCATTCTATATATACGCACACGACGGCGTCCAGGAGACTGCGGGGGGATCATTCTATATAAACGCACACAACAGCGACGGGGACGCTGGGGGGAGCATTCTATATAAACGAACAGGACAGCGACGAGGACCCGAGGGGGCATTCTATATAAACGCACACGACAGCGACGGGGACGCTGGGGGGAGCATTCTATATAAACGCACACGACAGAGACGGGGACCCTGGTGGGGAGCATTCTATATAAACGCACACGACAGCGACGGGGACCCTGGGTGGGGAGCATTCTATATAAACGTACACGACAGCGACGAGGACCCTGGGGAGCATTCTATATAAACGCACATGACAGCGACGGGGACGCTGGGGGGAGCATTCTATATAAACGAACAGGACAGCGACGAGGACCCTAGGGGGCATTCTATATAAACGCACACGACAGCGAAGGGGACCCTGGGGGGCATTCTATATAAACGCACACGACAGCGAAGGGGACCCGGGGGGGAGCTTTCTATATAAACGCACACGACAGCAACGGGGTCCCTGGTGGGGAGCATTCTATATAAACGGACACGACAGCGACGAGGACCCTTGGGGGGAGCATTCTATATAAAGGCACACGACAGCGACGAGGACCCTTGGGGGGAGCATTCTATATAAACGCACACGACAGCGACGGGGACCCTGGGGGGGAGCATTCTATATAAACACACACGACAGCGACGGGGACCCTGTGGGGGAGCATTCTATATAAACGCACACGACAGCGATGAGAACCCTGGGGGTAGCATTCTATATAAACGCACAGGACAGCGAAGGGGACCCGGCGGGGTGCGCATTCAACATAAACGAACACGACAGCGACGAGGACCCTACGGGGGAGCATTATATATAAATGCACACGACAGCGACGTGGAACTCGGGGGGGAGCATTTAATATAAAAGAACACGACAGCGACGAGGACCCTGCGGGGGAGCATTCTATATAAACGCACAGGACAGCGACGAGGACACTGGGGGCCATTCTATATAAACTCAAACGACAGCGACGGGGACCCTGGGGGGGATCATTCTATATAAACGCACACGACAGCGACAGGGACCCTGGGGGGGAGCATTCTATATAAACACACACGACAGCGACTGGGACCCTAGGGTGGAGCATTCTATATAAACGCACACGACAGCGACTGGGACCCTGGGGTGGAGCATTCTATATAAACACACACGACAGCGACGAGGACCCTTGGGGGGAGCATTCTATATAAACGCACACGACAGCGATGAGGACCCTGGTGGGGAGCATTCTGTATAAACGCACACGACAGCGAAGGGGACCCTGGGTGGGAGCATTCTATATAAACACACACGACAGCAACGAGGACCCTGGGGGGGAGCATTGTATACAAACGCACACGACAGCGACAAGGACCCTGGGGGGGAGAATTCTATATAAACGCACAAGACAGCGACGGGGACGCTGGGGGGAGCATTCTTTATAAACGAACAGGACAGCGACGAGGACCCTAGGGGGCATTCTATATAAACGCACACGACAGCGAAGGGGACCCTGGGGGCATTCTATATAAACGCACACGACAGCGAAGGGGACCCTGGGGGGGAGCTTTCTATATAAACGCACACGACAGCAACGGGGTCCCTGGGGGGGAGCATTCTATATAAACGTACACGACAGCGACGAGGGCCCTGGGGAGCATTCTGTATAAACGCACACGACAGCGACGGGGACGCTGGGGGGAGCATTCTATATAAACGAACAGGACAGCGACGAGGACCCTAGGGGGCATTCTATATAAACGCACACGACAGTGACGGGGACGCTGGGGGGAGCATTCTATATAAACGCACACGACAGAGACGGGGACCCTGGTGGGGAGCATTCTATATAAACGTACACGACAGCGACGAGGACCCTGGGGAGCATTCTATATAAACGCACACGACAGCGACGGGGACGCTGGGGGGAGCATTCTATATAAACGAACAGGACAGCGACGAGGACCCTAGGGGGCATTCTATATAAACGCACACGACAGCGAAGGGGACCCTGGGGGGCATTCTATATAAACGCTCACGACAGCGAAGGGGACCCTGGGGGGGAGCTTTCTATATAAACGCACACGACAGCAACGGGGTCCCTGGGGGTGAGCATTCTATATAAACGCACACGACAGCGACGAGGACCCTGCGGGCCATTCTATATAAACGCAAACGACAGTGACTGGGACCCTGGGGGGGGATCATTTTATATAAAAGTACACGACAGCGACGAGGACCCTGGGGGGAGTCATTCCATATAAACACACATGACAGCGACGAGGATCCTGGGGGGCATTCTATATAAACGCACACGACAGTGATGGGGACTCTGGGGGGGGAGCATTCTATATAAACGCACAGGACAGCGACGGGGACCCTGGGGGGAGCATTCTATATAAACGCACACGACAGCGACGAGGACCCTGGGGGGGCGACATTCTATATAAACACACACAACAGCGACGATGACCCTGGGGGGGAGCATTCTATATAAACGCACAGGACAGCGACGAGGACCCTAGGGGGCATTCTATATAAACGCACACGACAGCGATGGGGACCCTGGGGGGCATTCTATATAAACGCACACGACAGCGATGGGGACTCTGGGGGGGAGCATTCTATATAAACTCACAGGACAGCGACGGGGACCCTGGGGGGAGCATTCTATATAAACGCACACGACAGCGACGAGGACCCTGCGGGGAGCATTCTATATAAACACACACAACAGCGACGAGGACCCTGGGGGGGAGCATTCTATATAAACGCACACGACAGCGACGAAGACCTTGGGGAGCATTCTATATAAACACACACGACAGTGAGGGGGACAGTGGGGGGGAGCATTCTATATAAATGCACACGACAGCAACGGGGACCCTTGTGGGGAACATTCTATATAAACGCACACGAAAGAGACGGGGACCCTGGTTGGGAGCATTCCATATAAATGCACACGACAGCCACGGGGACCCTGGTGGGGAGCATTCTATATAAATGCAGAAGACAGCGACGGGGACGCTGGGGGGGAGCATTCTATATAAACGCACTCGACAGCGACGGGGACCCTGGGGGGGAGCATTCTATATAACCGAACACGACAGCGACGGGGACCCTGGGGGGAGCATTCTATATAAACGCACACGACAGCGACGAATACCTTGCGGAGCATTCGATATAAACGCACACAACAGAGACGGGGACCCTGGTTGGGAGCATTCCATATAAACGCAAACGACAGCCACGGGGACCCTGGGGGGGAGCATTCTATATAAATTCACAAGACAGCGACGGGGACGCTGTGGGGGAGCATTCTGTATAAACGAAGACGACAGCGACGAGGACCCTCGGGGGGAGCATTCTATATAAACGCACACGACAGCGACGAAGACCTTGGGGAGAATTCGATATAAACGCACACAACAGCGACAAGACGCTGCAGTGGAGCATTCTATATAAACGTACACGACATCGGTGAGGACCCTGGGGAGCATTCTATATAAACACACACGACAGCGAGGGGCACCGTGGGGGGGAGCATTCTATATAAACACACACGACAGCGACGAGGAACCTGGGGGGGAGCATTCTATATAAACGCACACGACAGCGACGAGGACCCTGGGGGGGAGCATTCTACATAAACGCACACAACAGCTACGAGGACCCTGGGGGCCGTTCTATGTAAACGCTCACGACAGCGACAAGAACCCTGGGGGGCCATTCTATATAAACGCACACGACAGCGACGGGGACCCTGGCGGGGAGCATTCTATATAAACGCACACGACAGCGACAGGGACCGTGGGGGGGAGCATTCTATATAAACACACATGACAGCGACTGGGACCCTGAGGTGGAGCATTCTATATAAACACACACGACAGCGACGAGGACCCTGGGGGGAGAGCATTCTATATAAACACACACGACAGCGACGAGGACCCTTGGGTGGAGCATTCTATATAAATGCACAGGACAGCGACGAGGACCCTGGGGGTGCGTCATTCTATATAAACACACACGACACTGACGGAGACGCTGGGGGGGAGCATTCTATATAAACGCACGCGACAGCGACTAGAACCCTGGGGGGAGCATTCTATATAAACGCACACGACAGCGAAGGGGACCCACGGGGGGAGCATTCTATATTAACGCATACGTCAGCGACAAGGACCCTGTGGGGTAGCATTCTATATAAACGCACACGACAGCGACGAGGACCCTGGGGGGGAGCATTCTATATAAACGCACACGACAGCGACGAGGACCCTGGGGGGAGCATTCTATATAAACGCACACGACAGCGACGGGGACCCTGGGGGGGAGCATTCGATATAAACGCACACGACAGCGACGGGGACCCTGTGGGGGAGCATTCTATATAAACGCACACGACAGCGACGAGAACCCTGGGGGGAGCATTCTATATAAACGCACACGACATCGACGAGGACCCTGGGGGAGTATTGTATATAAACGCACAGGACAGCGACGAGGACCCTGGGGGGCATTCTATATAAACGCACAGGACAGCGACGGGGACCCGGGGGGGGGGGCGCATTCAACATAAACGAACACGACAGCGACGAAGACCCTACGGGGGAGCATTATATATAAATGCACACGACAGCGACGTGGAACTCGGGGGGGAGCATTTAATATAAAAGAACACGACAGCGACGAGGACCCTGCGGTGGAGCATTCTATATAAACGCACAGGACAGCGACGAGGACACTGGGGGCCATTCTATATAAACGCAAACGACAGCGACGGGGACCCTGGGGGGGATCATTCTATATAAAAGCACACGACAGCGACGAGGACCCTGGGGGGAGCATTCTATAAAAACGCACACGACTGCGACGAGGACCTTTGGGGGGAGCATTCTATATAAACGCACACGACAATGACGAGGACCCTGGGGGGCATTCTATATAAATGCACACGACAGCGACGGGGACCCTGGGGGTTATCATTCTATATAAACGCACACGACAGCGACGAGGACCCTGGGGCGGAACATTCTATATATACGCACACGACGGCGACGAGGAGACTGCGGGGGGATCATTCTATATAAACGCACACGACAGAGACGGGGACCCTGGTGGGGAGCATTCTATATAAACGCACACGACAGCGACGGGGACCCTGGGGGGGAGCATTCTATATAAACGTACACGACAGCGACGAGGGCCCTAGGGAGCATTCTATATAAACGCACACGACAGCGATGGGGACGCTGGGGGGAGCATTCTATATAAACGAACAGGACAGCGACGAGGACCCTAGGGGGCATTCTATATAAACGCACACGACAGCGAAGGGGACCCTGGGGGGCATTCTATATAAACGCACACGACAGCGAAGGGGACCCTGGGGGGGAGCTTTCTATATAAACGCACACGACAGCAACGGGGTCCCTGGGGGGGGAGCATTCTATATAAACGCACACGACAGCGACGAGGACCCTGCGGGCCATTCTATATAAACGCAAACGACAGTGACTGGGACCCTGGGGGGGGAGCATTCTATATAAAAGTACACGACAGCGACGAGGACCCTGGGGGGAGTCATTCCATATAAACACACACGACAGCGACGAGGATCCTGGGGGCATTCTATATAAACGCACACGACAGTGATGGGGACTCTGTCGGGGGAACATTCTATATAAACGCACAGGACAGCAACGGGGACCCTGTGGGGAGCATTCTATATAAACGCACACGACAGCGACGAGGACCCTGGGGGGCGTCATTCTATATAAACACACACAACAGCGACGATGACCCTGGGGGGGAGCATTCTATATAAACGTACATGACAGCGACGAGGACTCTGGGGAGCATTCTATATAAACGCACACGACAGTGACGAGGACCCTGTGGGGGAGCATTCTATATAAACGCACACGACAGCGAAGGGGACTCTGGGGGGGAGCATTCTATATAAACGCACAGGACAGCGACGGGGACCCTGTGGGGAGCATTCTATATAAACGCACACGACAGCGACGAGGACCCTGGGGGGCGTCATTCTATATAAACACACACAACAGCGACGAGGACCCTGGGGGCCATTCTATGTAAACGCTCACGACAGCGACAAGAACCCTGGGGGGCCATTCTATATAAACGCACACGAGAGCGACGGGGACCCTGGCGGGGAGCATTCTATATAAACGCACTCGACAGCGACGGGGACCCTGGCGGGGAGCATTCTATATAAACACACACGACAGCGACTGGGACCCTGAGGTGGAGCATTCTATATAAACGCACATAGAAACACAGAAAATAGGTGCAGGAGTAGGCCATTCGGCCCTTCGAGCCTGCACCGCCATTTATTATGATCATGGCTGATCATCCAACTCAGAACCCAGCCTTCCCTCCATACCCCCTGACCCCTGTAGCCACAAGGGCCATATCTAACTTCCTTTTAAACATAGCTAATGAACTGGCCTCAACAGTTTGCTGTGGCAGAGAATTCCACAGATTCACCACTCTCTGTGTGAAGAAGTTTTTCCTAACCTCGGTCCTAAAAGGCTTCCCCTCTATCCTCAAACTGTGACCCCTCATTCTAGACCTCCCCAACATCGGGAACAATCTTCCTGCATCTAGCCTGTCCAATCCCTTTAGGATCTTATACGTTTCAATCAGATCCCCCCTCAATCTTCTAAATTCCAACGAGTACAAGCCCAGTTCATCCAGTCTTTCTTCATATGAAAGACCTGCCATCCCAGGAATCACATGACAGCGACGAGGACCCTTGGGGGGAGCATTCTATATAAACGCACACGACAGCGATGAGGACCCTGGTGGGGAGCATTCTGTATAAATGCACACGACAGCGAAGGGGACCCTGGGTGGGAGCATTCTATATAAACACACACGACAGCAACGAGGACCCTGGGGGGGAGCATTCTATATAAACGTACACGACAGCGACGGGGAGCCTGGGGGTGAGCATTCTATATAAACGCACACGACAGCGACAAGGACCCTGGGGGTCCATTCTATATAAACGCACACGACAGCGACGAGGACCCTGGGGTGGAGCATTCTATATAAACACACACGACAGCGACGAGGACCCTGGGGGGAGAGCATTCTATATAAACACACACAACAGCGACAGGGAACCTGGGTGGATCATTCTATATAAATGCACAGGACAGCGACGAGGACCCTTGGGGTGCGTCATTCTATATAAACACACATGACAGCGACGGAGACGCTGGGGGGGAGCATTCTATATAAACGCATACGTCAGCGACGAGTACCCTGTGGGGAAGCATTCTATATGAACGCACACGACAGCGACGGGGACCCTGGGGGGGAGCATTCGATATAAACGCACACGACAACGACGGGGACCCCGTGGGGGAGCATTCTATATAAACACAGACGACAGCGACGAGAACCCTGGGGGGAGCATTCTATATAAACGCACACGACAGCGACGAGGACCCTGGGGGAGTATTGTATATAAACGCACAGGACAGCGACGAGGACCCTGGGGGGCGTCATTCTATATAAACACACACAACAGCGACGATGACCCTGGGGGGGAGCATTCTATATAAACGTACATGACAGCGACGAGGACCCTGGGGAGCATTCTATATAAACGCACACGACAGCGACGAGGACCCTAGGGGGCATTCTATATAAACGCACACGACAGCGAAGGGGACCCTGGGGGGCATTCTATATAAACGCACACGACAGCGAAGGGGACTCTGGGGGGGAGCATTCTATATAAACTCACAGGACAGCGACGGGGACCCTGGGGGGAGCATTCTATATAAACGCACACGACAGCGACGAGGACCCTGCGGGGAGCATTCTATATAAACACACACAACAGCGACAAGGACCCTGGGGGGGTGCATTCTATATAAACGCACACGACAGCGACGAGGACCTTTGGGGGGAGCATTCTATATAAACGCACACGACAACGACGAGGACCCTGGGGGGCATTATATATAAACGCACACGACAGCGACGGGGACCCTGGGGGTTATCATTCTATATAAACACACATGACAGCGACGGAGACGCTGGGGGGGAGCATTCTATATAAACGCATACGTCAGCGACGAGTACCCTGTGGGGTAGCATTCTATATGAACGCACACGACAGCGACGGGGACCCTGGGGGGGAGCATTCGATATAAACGCACACGACAACGACGGGGACCCCGTGGGGGAGCATTCTATATAAACGCAGACGACAGCGACGAGAACCCTGGGGGGAGCATTCTATATAAACGCACACGACAGCGACGAGGACCCTGGGGGAGTATTGTATATAAACGCACAGGACAGCGACGAGGACCCTGGGGGGCGTCATTCTATATAAACACACACAACAGCGACGATGACCCTGGGGGGGAGCATTCTATATAAACGCACACGACAGCGACGGGGACCCTGGGGGGGAGCATTCTATATAAACGTACACGACAGCGACGAGGACCCTGGGGAGCATTCTATATAAACGCACACGACAGCGACGGGGACGCTGGGGGGAGCATTCTATATAAATGCTCAGGACAGCGACGAGGACCCTAGGGGGCATTCTATATAAACGCACACGACAGCGAAGGGGACCCTGGGGGGCATTCTATATAAACGCACACGACAGCGAAGGGGACCCTGGGGGGGAGCTTTCTATATAAACGCACACGACAGCAACGGGGTCCCTGGGGTGGAGCATTCTATATATACACACACGACAGCGACGAGGACCCTGGGGGGAGAGCATTCTATATAAACACACACGACAGCAACGGGGTCCCTGGGGTGGAGCATTCTATATATACACACACGACAGCGACGAGGACCCTGGGGGGAGAGCATTCTATATAAACACACACGACAGCGACGAGGACCCTTGGGTGGAGCATTCTAGATAAACGCACACAACAGCGAAGGGGACCCTGGGGGGGAGCATTCTATATTAACGCATACGTCAGCGACGAGGACCCTGTGGGGTAGCATTCTATATAAACGCACACGACAGCGACGGGGACCCTGTGGGGTAGCATTCTATATAAACGCACACGACAGCGACGGGGACCCTGGGGGGGAGCATTCGATATAAACGCACACGACAGCGACGAGAACCCTGGGGGGAGCATTCTATATAAACGCACACGACAGCGACGAGGACCCTGGGGGAGTATTGTATATAAACGCACAGGACAGCGACGAGGACCCTGGGGGGCATTCTATATAAACGCACACGACAGCGACGAGGACCCTGGGGGAGTATTGTATATAAACGCACACGACAGCGACGAGGATCCTGGGGGGCATTCTATATAAACGCACAGGACAGCGACGGGGACCCTGGGGGGGGCGCATTCAACATAAACGAACACGACAGCGACGAGGACCCGGGGGGGTGCATTCTACATAAACGAACAGGACAGCGAAGGGGACCCTGGGGGGGAGCTTTCTATATAAACGCACACGACAGCAACGGGGTCCCTGTGGGGGATCATTCTATATAAACGCACACGACAGCGACGAGGACCCTGCTGGCCATTCTATACAAACGCAAACGACAGCGACTGGGACCCTGGGGGGGGAGCATTCTATATAAAAGTACACGACAGCGACGAGGACCCTGGGGGAAGTCATTCCATATAAACACACACGACAGCGACGAGGACCCTGGGGGGCATTCTATATAAACGCACACGACAGTGATGGGGACTCTGGGGGGGGAGCATTCTATATAAACGCACAGGACAGCGACGGAGACCCTGGGGGGAGCATTCTATATAAACGCACACGACAGCGACGAGGACCCTGGGGGGGAGCATTCTATATAAACGTACATGACAGCGACGAGGACCCTGGGGAGCATTCTATATAAACGCACACGACAGCGACGGGGACGCTGCGGGGAGCATTCTATATAAACGCACAGGACAGCGACGAGGACCCTAGGGGGAATTCTATATAAACGCACACGACAGCGAAGGGGACCCTGGGGCGCATTCTATATAAACGCACACGACAGCGAAGGGGACTCTGGTGGGGAGCATTCTATATAAACTCACAGGACAGCGACGGGGACCCTGGGGGGAGCATTCTATATAAACACACACAACAGCGACGAGGACCCTGGGGGGGTGCATTCTATATAAACGCACACGACAACGACGAGGACCCTGGGGGGCATTCTATATAAACGCACACGACAGCGACTGGGACCCTGGGGGTTATCATTCTATATAAACGCACACGACAGCGACGAGGACCCTGGGGCGGAGCATTCTATATATACGCACACGACGGCGATGAGGAGACTGCGGGGGGATCATTCTATATAAACGCACACGACAGCGACGGGGACGCTGGGGGGAGCATTCTATATAAACGCACATGACAGAGACGGGGACCCTGGTGGGGAGCATTCTATATAAACGCACACGACAGCGACGGGGACCCTGGGGGGGAGCATTCTATATAAACGTACACGACAGCGACGAGGACCCTGGGGAGCATTCTATATAAACGCACACGACAGCGACGGGGACGCTGGGGGCAGCATTCTATATAAATGCACAGGACAGCGACGAGGACCCCAGGGGGCATTCTATATAAACGCACACGACAGCGAAGGGGACCCTGGGGGGCATTCTATATAAACGCACACGACAGCGAAGGGGACCCTGGGGGGGAGCTTTCTATATAAACGCACACGACAGCAACGGGGTCCCTGGGGTGGAGCATTCTATATATACACACACGACAGCGACGAGGACCCTGGGGGGAGAGCATTCTATATAAACACACACGACAGCGACGAGGACCCTGGGGGGAGTCATTCCATATAAACACACACGACAGCGACGAGGACCCTGGGGGGCATTCTATATAAACGCACACGACAGCAACGGGGTCCCTGGGGTGGAGCATTCTATATATACACACACGACAGCGACGAGGACCCTGGGGGGAGAGCATTCTATATAAACACACACGACAGCGACGAGGACCGTTGGGTGGAGCATTCTATATAAACGCACACGACAGCGATGTGGACCCTGGTGGGGAGCATTCTATATAAACACACACGACAGCGACAGGGAACCTGGGTGGATCATTCTATATAAATGCACAGGACAGCGACGAGGACCCTGGGGGTGCGTCATTCTATATAAACACACATGACAGCGACGGAGACGCTGGGGGGGAGCATTCTATATAAACGCACGCGACAGCGACTAGAACCCTGGGGGGAGTATTCTATATAAACGCACACGACAGCGAAGGGGACCCTCGGGGGGAGCATTCTATATTAACGCATATGTCAGCGACGAGGACCCTGTGGGGTAGCATTCTATATAAACGCACACGACAACAACGAGGACCCTGGGGAGCATTCTATATAAACGCACACGACAGCGACGGGGACGCTGGGGGGAGCATTCTATATAAATGCACAGGACAGCGAAGGGGACCCTGGGGGGGAGCTTTCTATATAAACGCACACGACAGCAACGGGGTCCCTGGGGTGGAGCATTCTATATATACACACACGACAGCGACGAGGACCCTGTGGGGAGAGCATTCTATATAAACACACACGACAGCGACGAGGACCCTTGGGTGGAGCATTCTATATAAACGCACACGACAGCGATGAGGACCCTGGTGGGGAGATTTCTATATAAACACACAAGACAGCGACAGGGACCCTGGGTGGATCATTCTATATAAACGCACAGGACAGCGACGAGGACCCTGGGGGTGCGTCATTCTATATAAACACACACGACAGCGACGGAGAGGCTGGGGGGAGCATTCTATATAAACGCACGCGACAGCGACTAGAACCCTGGGGGGAGCATTCTATATAAACGCACACAACAGCGAAGGGGACCCTGGGGGGGAGCATTCTATATTAACGCATACGTCAGCGACGAGGACCCTGTGGGGTAGCATTCTATATAAATGCACACGACAGCGACGAGAACCCTGGGGGGAGCATTCTATATAAACGCACACGACAGCGACGAGGACCCTGGGGGAGTATTGTATATAAACGCACACAACAGCGACGAGGATCCTGGGGGGCATTCTATATAAACGCACAGGACAGCGACGGGGACCCGGGGGGGGCGCATTCAACATAAACGAAAACGACAGCTACGAGGACCCGGGGGGGGTGCATTCTACATAAACGCACACGACAGCGACGAAGACCCTACGGGGGAGCATTATATATAAATGCACACGACAGCGACGGGGACCCTGGGGGGGGAGCATTCTATATAAACGTACACGACAGCGACGAGGACCCTGGGGAGCATTCTATATAAACGCACACGACAGCGACGGGGACGGTGGGGGGAGCATTCTATATAAACGAACAGGACAACGACGAGGACCCTAGGGGGCATTCTATAGAAACGCACACGACAGCGAAGGGGACCCTGGGGGGCATTCTATATAAACGCACACGACAGCGAAGGGGACCCTGGGGGGGAGCTTTCTATATAAACGCACACGACAGCAACGGGGTCCCTGGGGGGGAGCATTCTATATAAACGCACACGACAGCGACAAGGACCCTGCGGGCCATTCTATATAAACGCAAACGACAGCGACTGGGACCCTGGGGGGGGAGCATTCTATATAAAAGTACACGACAGCGACGAGGACCCTGGGGGGAGTCATTCCATATAAACACACACGACAGCGACGAGGACCCTGGGGGGCATTCTATATAAACGCACAGGACAGCGACGGAAACCCTGGGGGGAGCATTCTATATAAACGCACACGACAGCGACGAGGACCCTGGGGGGCGTCATTCTATATAAACACACACAACAGCGACGATGACCCTGCGGGGGAGCATTCTATATAAACGTACATGACAGCGACGAGGACCCTGGGGAGCATTCTATATAAACGCACACGACAGCGACGGGGACGCTGCGGGGAGCATTCTATATAAACGCACAGGACAGCGACGAGGACCCTAGGGGGAATTCTATCTAAACGCACACGACAGCGAAGGGGACCCTGGGGCGCATTCTATATAAACGCACACGACAGCGAAGGGGACTCTGGGGGGGAGCATTCTATATAAACTCACAGGACAGCGACGGGGACCCTGGGGGGAGCATTCTATATAAACGCAGACGACAGTGACGAGGACCCTGCGGGGAGCATTCTATATAAACACACACAACAGCGACGAGGACCCTGGGGGGGTGCATTCTATATAAACGCACACGACAGCGACGAGGACCTTTGGGGGGAGCATTCTATATAAACGCACACGACAACGACGAGGACCCTGGGGGGCATTCTATATAAACGCACACGACAGCGACGGGGACCCTGGGGGTTATCATTCTATATAAACGCACACGACAGCGACGAGGACCCTGGGGCGGAGCATTCTATATAAACGCACACGACGGCGACGAGGAGACTGCGGGGGGATCATTCTATATAAACGCACACGACAGCGACGGGGACGCTGGGGGGAGCATTCTATATAAACGCACATGACAGAGACGGGGACCCTGGTGGGGAGCATTCTATATAAACGTACACGACAGCGACGAGGACCCTGGGGAGCATTCTATATAAACGCACACGACAGCGACGGGGACGCTGGGGGGAGCATTCTATATAAATGCACAAAACAGCGACGAGGACACTAGGGGGCATTCTATATAAACGCACACGACAGCGAAGGGGACCCTGGGGGGCATTCTATATAAACGCACAGGACAGCGAAGGGGACCCTGGGGGGGAGCTTTCTATATAAACGCACACGACAGCAACGGGGTCCCTGGGGTGGAGCATTCTATATATACACACAAGACAGCGACGAGGACCCTGGGGGGAGAGCATTCTATATAAACACACACGACAGCGACGAGGACCCTTGGGTGGAGCATTCTATATAAACGCACACGACAGCGATGAGGACCCTGGTGGGGAGCATTCTATATAAACACACAAGACAGCGACGGGGACCCTGGGTGGATCATTCTATATAAACGCACAGGACAGCGACGAGGACCCTGGGGGTGCGTCATTCTATATAAACACACACGACAGCGACGGAGACGCTGGGGGGAGCATTCTATATAAACGCACGTGACAGCGACTAGAACCCTGGGTGGAGCATACTATATAAATGCACACAACAGCGAAGGGGACCCTGGGGGGGAGCATTCTATATTAACGCATACGTCAGCGACGAGGACCCTGTGGGGTAGCATTCTATATAAACGCACACGACAGCGACGGGGACCCTGGGGGGGAGCATTCGATATAAACGCACACGACAGCGACGGGAACCCTGGGGGGGAGCATTCGATATAAACGCACACGACAGCGACGGGGACCCTGTAGGGGAGCATTCTATATAAACGCACACGACAGCGACGGGGACCCTGTGGCGGAGCATTCTATATAAACGCACACGACAGCGACGAGAACCCTGGGGGGAGCATTCTATATAAACGCACACGACAGCGACGAGGACCCTGGGGGAGTATTGTATATAAACGCACACGACAGCGACGAGGATCCGGGGGGGCATTCTATGTAAACGCACAGGACAGCGACGGGGACCCGGGGGGGGGGCGCATTCAACATAAACGAACACGACAGCGACGAGGACCCGGGGGGAGTGCATTCTACATAAACGCACACGACAGCGACGAAGACCCTACGGGGGAGCATTATATATAAATGCACACGACAGCGACGTGGAACTCGGGGGAGAGCATTTAATATAAAAGAACACGACAGCGACGAGGACCCTGCGGGGGAGCATTCTATATAAACGCACAGGACAGCGACGAGGACACTGGGGGCCATTCTATATAAACGCAAACGACAGCGACGGGGACCCTGGGGGGGATCATTCTATATAAAAGCACACGACAGCGACGAGGACCCTGGGGGGAGCATTCTATAAAAACGCACACGACAGCGACGAGGACCTTTGGGGGGAGCATTCTATATAAACGCACACGACAACGACGAGGACCCTGGGGGGCATTCTATATAAACGCACACGACAGCGACGGGAACCCTGGGGGTTATCATTCTATATAAACGCACACGACAGCGACGAGTACCCTGGGGCGGAGCATTCTATATATACGCACACGACGGCGTCCAGGAGACTGCGGGGGGATCATTCTATATAAACGCAGACGACAGCGACGGGGACGCTGGGGGGAGCATTCTATATAAACGCACACGACAGAGACGGGGACCCTGGTGGGGAGCATTGTATATAAACGCACACGACAGCGACGGGGACCCTGGGGGGGAGCATTCTATATAAACGTACACGACAGTGACGAGGGCCCTAGGGAGCATTCTATATAAACGCACACGACAGCGACGGGGACGCTGGGGGGAGCATTCTATATAAACGAAAAGGACAGCGACGAGGACCCTAGGGGGCATTCTATATAAACGCACACGACAGCGACGGGGACGCTGGGGGGAGCATTCTATATAAACGCACACGACAGAGACGGGGACACTGGTGGGGAGCATTCTATATAAACGCACACGACAGCGACGGGGACCCTGGGGGGGAGCATTCTATATAAACGTACCCGACCGCGACGAGGACCCTGGGGAGCATTCTATATAAACGCACACGACAGCGACGAGGACCCGGGGGGAGTGCATTCTACATAAACGCACACGACAGCGACGAAGACCCTACGGGGGAGCATTATATATAAATGCACACGACAGCGACGTGGAACTCGGGGGAGAGCATTTAATATAAAAGAACACGACAGCGACGAGGACCCTGCGGGGGAGCATTCTATATAAACGCACAGGACAGCGACGAGGACACTGGGGGCCATTCTATATAAACGCAAACGACAGCGACGGGGACCCTGGGGGGGATCATTCTATATAAAAGCACACGACAGCGACGAGGACCCTGGGGGGAGCATTCTATAAAAACGCACACGACAGCGACGAGGACCTTTGGGGGGAGCATTCTATATAAACGCACACGACAACGACGAGGACCCTGGGGGGCATTCTATATAAACGCACACGACAGCCACGGGAACCCTGGGGGTTATCATTCTATATAAACGCACACGACAGCGACGAGTACCCTGGGGCGGAGCATTCTATATATACGCACACGACGGCGTCCAGGAGACTGCGGGGGGATCATTCTATATAAACGCAGACGACAGCGACGGGGACGCTGGGGGGAGCATTCTATATAAACGCACACGACAGAGACGGGGACCCTGGTGGGGAGCATTCTATATAAACGCACACGACAGCGACGGGGACCCTGGGGGGGAGCATTCTATATAAACGTACACGACAGTGACGAGGGCCCTGGGGAGCATTCTATATAAACGCACACGACAGCGACGGGGACGCTGGGGGGAGCATTCTATATAAACGAAAAGGACAGCGACGAGGACCCTAGGGGGCATTCTATATAAACGCACACGACAGCGACGGGGACGCTGGGGGGAGCATTCTATATAAACGCACACGACAGAGACGGGGACACTGGTGGGGAGCATTCTATATAAACGCACACGACAGCGACGGGGACCCTGGGGGGGAGCATTCTATATAAACGTACCCGACCGCGACGAGGACCCTGGGGAGCATTCTATATAAACGCACACGACAGCGACGGGGACGCTGGGGGGAGCATTCTATATAAACGAACAGGACAGCGACGAGGACCCTAGGGGGCATTCTATATAAACGCACACGACAGCGAAGGGGACCCTGGGGGGCATTCTATATAAACGCACACGACAGCGACGAGGACCCTGGGGGAGTATTGTATATAAACGCACACGACAGCGACGAGGATCCTGGGGGGCATTCTATGTAAACGCACAGGACAGCGACGGGGACCCGGGGGGGGGGCGCATTCAACATAAACGAACACGACAGCGACGAGGACCCGGGGGGAGTGCATTCTACATAAACGCACACGACAGCGACGAAGACCCTACGGGGGAGCATTATATATAAATGCACACGACAGCGACGTGGAACTCGGGGGAGAGCATTTAATATAAAAGAACACGACAGCGACGAGGACCCTGCGGGGGAGCATTCTATATAAACGCACAGGACAGCGACGAGGACACTGGGGGCCATTCTATATAAACGCAAACGACAGCGACGGGGACCCTGGGGGGGATCATTCTATATAAAAGCACACGACAGCGACGAGGACCCTGGGGGGAGCATTCTATAAAAACGCACACGACAGCGACGAGGACCTTTGGGGGGAGCATTCTATATAAACGCACACGACAACGACGAGGACCCTGGGGGGCATTCTATATAAACGCACACGACAGCCACGGGAACCCTGGGGGTTATCATTCTATATAAACGCACACGACAGCGACGAGTACCCTGGGGCGGAGCATTCTATATATACGCACACGACGGCGTCCAGGAGACTGCGGGGGGATCATTCTATATAAACGCAGACGACAGCGACGGGGACGCTGGGGGGAGCATTCTATATAAACGCACACGACAGAGACGGGGACCCTGGTGGGGAGCATTCTATATAAACGCACACGACAGCGACGGGGACCCTGGGGGGGAGCATTCTATATAAACGTACACGACAGTGACGAGGGCCCTGGGGAGCATTCTATATAAACGCACACGACAGCGACGGGGACGCTGGGGGGAGCATTCTATATAAACGAAAAGGACAGCGACGAGGACCCTAGGGGGCATTCTATATAAACGCACACGACAGCGACGGGGACGCTGGGGGGAGCATTCTATATAAACGCACACGACAGAGACGGGGACACTGGTGGGGAGCATTCTATATAAACGCACACGACAGCGACGGGGACCCTGGGGGGGAGCATTCTATATAAACGTACCCGACCGCGACGAGGACCCTGGGGAGCATTCTATATAAACGCACACGACAGCGACGGGGACGCTGGGGGGAGCATTCTATATAAACGAACAGGACAGCGACGAGGACCCTAGGGGGCATTCTATATAAACGCACACGACAGCGAAGGGGACCCTGGGGGGCATTCTATATAAACGCACACGACAGCGACGAGGACCCTGGGGGAGTATTGTATATAAACGCACACGACAGCGACGAGGATCCTGGGGGGCATTCTATGTAAACGCACAGGACAGCGACGGGGACCCGGGGGGGGGGCGCATTCAACATAAACGAACACGACAGCGACGAGGACCCGGGGGGAGTGCATTCTACATAAACGCACACGACAGCGACGAAGACCCTACGGGGGAGCATTATATATAAATGCACACGACAGCGACGTGGAACTCGGGGGAGAGCATTTAATATAAAAGAACACGACAGCGACGAGGACCCTGCGGGGGAGCATTCTATATAAACGCACAGGACAGCGACGAGGACACTGGGGGCCATTCTATATAAACGCAAACGACAGCGACGGGGACCCTGGGGGGGATCATTCTATATAAAAGCACACGACAGCGACGAGGACCCTGGGGGGAGCATTCTATAAAAACGCACACGACAGCGACGAGGACCTTTGGGGGGAGCATTCTATATAAACGCACACGACAACGACGAGGACCCTGGGGGGCATTCTATATAAACGCACACGACAGCCACGGGAACCCTGGGGGTTATCATTCTATATAAACGCACACGACAGCGACGAGTACCCTGGGGCGGAGCATTCTATATATACGCACACGACGGCGTCCAGGAGACTGCGGGGGGATCATTCTATATAAACGCAGACGACAGCGACGGGGACGCTGGGGGGAGCATTCTATATAAACGCACACGACAGAGACGGGGACCCTGGTGGGGAGCATTCTATATAAACGCACACGACAGCGACGGGGACCCTGGGGGGGAGCATTCTATATAAACGTACACGACAGTGACGAGGGCCCTGGGGAGCATTCTATATAAACGCACACGACAGCGACGGGGACGCTGGGGGGAGCATTCTATATAAACGAAAAGGACAGCGACGAGGACCCTAGGGGGCATTCTATATAAACGCACACGACAGCGACGGGGACGCTGGGGGGAGCATTCTATATAAACGCACACGACAGAGACGGGGACACTGGTGGGGAGCATTCTATATAAACGCACACGACAGCGACGGGGACCCTGGGGGGGAGCATTCTATATAAACGTACCCGACCGCGACGAGGACCCTGGGGAGCATTCTATATAAACGCACACGACAGCGACGGGGACGCTGGGGGGAGCATTCTATATAAACGAACAGGACAGCGATGAGGACCCTAGGGGGCATTCTATATAAACGCACACGACAGCGAAGGGGACCCTGGGGGGCATTCTATATAAACGCACACGACAGCGAAGGGGACCCTGGGGGGGAGCTTTCTATATAAACGCACACGACAGCAACGGGGTCCCTGGGGGGGAGCATTCGATATAAACGCACACGACAGCGACGGGGACCCTGTGGAGGAGCATTCTATATAAACGCACACGACAGCGACGAGAACCCTGGGAGGAGCATTCTATATAAACGCACACGACAGCGACGAGGACCCTGGGGGAGTATTGTATATAAACGCACACGACAGCGACGAGGATCCTGGGGGGCATTTTATATAAACGCACAGGACAGCGACGGGGACCCGGGGGGGGCGCATTCAACATAAACGCACACGACAGCGACGAGGACCATGGGGGGGAGCATTATATATAAATGCACACGACAGCGACGTGGAACTTGGGGGGGAGCGTTTAATATAAAAGAACACGACAGCGAGGAGGACCCTGCGGGGGAGCATTCTATATAAACGCACACGACAGCGACGAGGACCCTTGGGTGGAGCATTCTATATAAACGCACACGACAGCGATGAGGACCCTGGTGGGGAGCATTCTATATAAACACACAAGACAGCGACAGGGACCCTGGGTGGATCATTGTATATAAACGCACAGGACAGCGACGAGGACCCTGGGTGTGCGTCATTCTATATAAACACACACGACAGCGACGGAGAGGCTGGGGGGAGCATTCTATATAAACGCACGCGACAGCGACTAGAACCCTGGGGGGAGCATTCTATATAAACGCACACAACAGCGAAGGGGACCCTGGGGGGGAGCATTCTATATTAACGCATACGTCAGCGACGAGGACCCTGTGGGGTAGCATTCTATATAAACGCACACGACAGCGACGGGGACCCTGGGGGGGAGCATTCGATATAAACGCACACGACAGCGACGGGGACCCTGTGGAGGAGCATTCTATATAAACGCACACGACAGCGACGAGAACCCTGGGAGGAGCATTCTGTATAAACGCACACGACAGCGACGAGGACCCTGGGGGAGTATTGTATATAAACGCACACGACAGCGACGAGGATCCTGGGGGGCATTCTATATAAACGCACAGGAGAGCGACGGGGACCCGGGGGGGGTGCTCATTCAACATAAACGAACACGACAACGACGAAGACCCTACGAGGGAGCATTATATATAAATGCACACGACAGCGACGTGGAACTCGGGGGGGGAGCATTTAATATAAAAGAACACGACAGCGACGAGGACCCTGCGGGGGAGCATTCTATATAAACGCACAGGACAGCGACGAGGACACTGGGGGCCATTCTATATAAACG
Organism: Mobula hypostoma; assembly: GCF_963921235.1. Classification (NCBI taxonomy): domain Eukaryota; kingdom Metazoa; phylum Chordata; class Chondrichthyes; order Myliobatiformes; family Myliobatidae; genus Mobula; species Mobula hypostoma. Next base: position 71,773,967 of record NC_086112.1, on the reverse strand, counting down.
CAAACGACAGCGACGGGGACCCTGGGGGGGATCATTCTATATAAAAGCACACGACAGCGACGAGGACCCTGGGGGGAGCATTCTATAAAAACGCACACGACAGCGACGAGGACCTTTGGGGGGGACATTCTATATAAACGCACACGACAGCGAAGGGGACCCTGGGGAGGAGCTTTCTATAAAACGCACACGACAACAACGGGGTCCCTGGGGGGGAGCATTCTATATAAACGCACACGACAGCGACGAGGACCCTGCGGGCCATTCTATATAAACGCAAACGACAGCGACTGGGACGCTGGGGGGGAGCATTCTATATAAAAGTGAACGACAGCGACTAGGACCCTGGGGGGAGTCATTCCATATAAACACACACGACAGCGACGAGGACCCTGGGGGGCATTCTATATAAACGCACACGACAGCGATGGGGACTCTGGGGGGGAGCATTCTATATAAACGCACAGGACATCGACGGGGACCCTGGGGAGAGCATTCTATATAAACGCACTCGACAGCGACAGGGACCCTGGGGGGGAGCATTCTATATAAACGCACACGACAGCAACGAGGACCCTGGGGGGCTTCATTCTATATAAACACACAAAAAAGCGACGAGGACCCTGGGGGGGAGCATTCTATATAAACGCACACGACAGCGACGAGGACCCTGGGGGCCATTCTATGTAAACGCTCACGACAGCGACAAAAACCCTGGGGGGCCATTCTATATAAACGCACACGACAGCGACGGGGACCCTGGCAGGGAGCATTCTACATAAACGCACTCGACAGCGACAGGGACCCTGGGGGGGAGCATTCTATATGAACACACACGACAGCGACTAGGACCCTGGTGGGGAGCATTCTATATAAACACACACGACAGCGACGAGGACCCTTGCGGGGAGCATTCTATATAAACGCACTCGACAGCGACAGGGACCCTGGGGGGGAGCATTCTATATAAACACACATGACAGCGACTGGGACCCTGGGGTGGAGCATTCTATATGAACACACACGACAGCGACTAGGACCCTGGGGGGGAGCATTCTATATAAACACACACGACAGCGATGAGGACCCTGGTGGGGAGCATTCTATATAAACGCACACGACAGCGAAGGGGACCCTGGGTTGGAGCATTCTATATAAACACACACGACAGCAACAAGGACCCTGCGGGGTAGCATTCTATATAAACGCACACGACAGCGACGGGGACCCTGTGGGGGAGCATTCTATATAAACGCACACGACAGCGACGAGGACCCTGGGTGTGCGTCATTCTATATAAACACACACGACAGCGACGGAGAGGCTGGGGGGAGCATTCTATATAAACGCACGCGACAGCGACTAGAACCCTGGGGGGAGCATTCTATATAAACGCACACAACAGCGAAGGGGACCCTGGGGGGGAGCATTCTATATTAACGCATACGTCAGCGACGAGGACCCTGTGGGGTAGCATTCTATATAAACGCACACGACAGCGACGGGGACCCTGGGGGGGAGCATTCGATATAAACGCACACGACAGCGACGAGGACCCTGTGGGGTAGCATTCTATATAAACGCACACGACAGCGACGAGAACCCTGGGAGGAGCATTCTGTATAAACGCACACGACAGCGACGAGGACCCTGGGGGAGTATTGTATATAAACGCACACGACAGCGACGAGGATCCTGGGGGGCATTCTATATAAACGCACAGGACAGCGACGGGGACCCGGGGGGGGGGCTCATTCAACATAAACGAACACGACAACGACGAAGACCCTACGGGGGAGCATTATATATAAATGCACACGACAGCGACGTGGAACTCGGGGGGGGAGCATTTAATATAAAAGAACACGACAGCGACGAGGACCCTGCGGGGGAGCATTCTATATAAACGCACAGGACAGCGACGAGGACACTGGGGGCCATTCTATATAAACGCAAACGACAGCGACGGGGACCCTGGGGGGGATCATTCTATATAAAAGCACACGACAGCGACGAGGACCCTGGGGGGAGCATTCTATAAAAACGCACACGACAGCGACGAGGACCTTTGGGGGGGACATTCTATATAAACGCACACGACAGCGAAGGGGACCCTGGGGAGGAGCTTTCTATATAAACGCACACGACAACAACGGGGTCCCTGGGGGGGAGCATTCTATATAAACGCACACGACAGCGACGAGGACCCTGCGGGCCATTCTATATCAACGCAAACGACAGCGACTGGGACGCTGGGGGGGAGCATTCTATATAAAAGTGAACGACAGCGACAAGGACCCTGGGGGGAGTCATTCCATATAAACACACACGACAGCGACGAGGACCCTGGGGGGCATTCTATATAAACGCACACGACAGCGATGGGGACTCTGGGGGGGAGCATTCTATATAAACGCACAGGACATCGACGGGGACCCTGGGGAGAGCATTCTATATAAACGCACTCGACAGCGACAGGGACCCTGGGGGGGAGCATTCTATATAAACGCACACGACAGCAACGAGGACCCTGGGGGGCGTCATTCTATATAAACACACAAAACAGCGACGAGGACCCTGGGGGGGAGCATTCTATATAAACGCACACGACAGCGACGAGGACCCTGGGGGCCATTCTATGTAAACGCTCACGACAGCGACAAAAACCCTGGGGGGCCATTCTATATAAACGCACACGACAGCGACGGGGACCCTGGCAGGGAGCATTCTACATAAACGCACTCGACAGCGACAGGGACCCTGGGGGGGAGCATTCTATATGAACACACACGACAGCGACTAGGACCCTGGTGGGGAGCATTCTATATAAACACACACGACAGCGACGAGGACCCTTGCGGGGAGCATTCTATATAAACGCACTCGACAGCGACAGGGACCCTGGGGGGGAGCATTCTATATAAACACACATGACAGCGACTGGGACCCTGGGGTGGAGCATTCTATATGAACACACACGACAGCGACTAGGACCCTGGGGGGGAGCATTCTATATGAACACACACGACAGCGATGAGGACCCTGGTGGGGAGCATTCTATATAAACGCACACGACAGCGAAGGGGACCCTGGGTTGGAGCATTCTATATAAACACACACGACAGCAACAAGGACCCTGCGGGGTAGCATTCTATATAAACGCACACGACAGCGACGGGGACCCTGTGGGGGAGCATTCTATATAAACGCACACGACAGCGACGAGGACCCTGGGGGCGCATTCTATATAGACGCACACGACAGCGACGGGGACCCTGGGGGGAGCATTCTATATAAACGTACACGACAGCGACGAGGACCCTGGTGAGCATTCTATATAAACGCACACGACAGCGACGGGGACGCTGGGGGGAGCATTTTATATAAACGCACAGGACAGCGACGAGGACCCTAGGGGGCATTCTATATAAACGCACACGACAGCGAAGGGAACCCTGGGGGGCATTCTATATAAACGCACACGACAGCGAAGGGGACCCTGGGGGGGAGGTTTCTATATAAACGCACAGGACAGCGACGGGGACCCTGGGGGGAGCATTCTATATAAACACACACGAAAGCGACAGGGACCCTGGGTGGATCATTCTATATAAACGCACAGGACAGTGACGAGGACCCTGAGGGGCATTCTATATAAACGCACGCGACAGCGACAAGAACCCTCGGGGTAGCATTCTATATAAACGCACACAACAGCGACGAGGACCCTGGGGGGGAGCATTCTATATAAACGCACACGACAGCGACGAGGACCTTGGGGGCCATTCTATGTAAACGCTCACGACAGCGACAAGGACCCTGGGGGGCCATTCTATATAAACGCACACGACAGCAACGGGGACCCTGGCGGGGAGCATTCTATATAAACGCACACGACAGCGACAGGGACCCTGGGGGGGAGCATTCTATATAAACACACACGACAGCGACTGGGAACCTGGGGTGGAGCATACTATATAAACACACACGACAGCGACTAGGACCCTGGGGAGGAGCATTCTATATAAACACACACGACAGCGACGAGGACCCTGGGGGGGAGCATTCTATATAAACGCACACGACAGCGATGAGGACCCTGGGTGGGAGAATTCTATATAAACACACACGACAGCAACGAGGACCCTGGGGGGGAGCATTCTCTATAAACACACACGACAGCGACGAGGACCCTGAGGGGCATTCTATATAAACGCACAGGACAGCGACGAGGACCCTGTGGGGTGCGTCATTCTATATAAACACACACGACAGCGACGAGGACCCTGAGGAGCATTCTATGTAAACGCACGCGACAGTGACTAGAACCCTGGGGGGAGCATTCTATATCAACGCACACGACAGCGAAGGGGACCCTGGGGGGTAGCATTCTATATAAACGCACAGGACAGCGACGAGGACCCTGTGGGGTGCGTCATTCTATATAAACACACACGACAGCGACGAGGACCCTGAGGAGCATTCTATGTAAACGCACGCGACAGTGACTAGAACCCTGGGGGGAGCATTCTATATAAACGCACACGACAGCGAAGGGGACCCTGGGGTGGAGCATTCTATATTAACGCACACGACAGCGACGAGGACCCTGTGGGGTAGCATTCTATATAAACGCACACGACAGCGACGGGGACCCTGTGGGGGAGCATTCTATATAAACGCACACGACAGCGACGAGGACCCTGGGGGGAGCATTCTATATAAGCGCACACGACAGCGACGAGGAACCTGGGGGAGTATTGTATATAAACGCACACGACAGCGACGAGGACCCTGGGGGGCATTCTATATAAACGCACAGGACAGCAACGGGGACCCGGGGGGGGGCGCATTCAACATAAACGCACACGACAGCGACGAGGACCCTGGGGAGCATTCTATATAAACGCACACGACAGCGACGGGGACGCTGGGGAGAGCATTCTATATAAACGAACAGGACAGCGACGAGGACCCTAGGGGGCATTCTATATAAACGCACACGACAGAGAAGGGGACCCTGGGGGGCATTCTATATAAACGCACACGACAGCGAAGTGGACCCTGGGGGGGAGCTTTCTATATAAACGCACACGACAGCAACGGGGTCCCTGGGGGGGAGCATTCTATATAAACGCACACGACAGCGACGAGGACCCTGCGGGCCATTCTATATAAACGCAAACGACAGCGACTGGGACCCTGGGGGGGGAGCATTCTATATAAAAGTACACGACAGCGACGAGGATCCTGGGGAGAGTCATTCCATATAAACACACACGACAGCGACGAGGACCTTGGGGGGCATTCTATATAAACACACACGACAGTGATGGGGACTCTGGGGGGGGAGCATTCTATATAAACGCACAGGACAGCGACGGAGACCCTGGGGGGAGCATTCTATATAAATGCACACGACAGCGACGAGGACCCTGGGGGGCGTCATTCTATATAAACACACACAACAGCGACGATGACCCTGGGGGGGGAGCATTCTATATAAACGTACATGACAGCGACGAGGACCCTGGGGAGCATTCTATATAAACGCACACGACAGCGACGAGAACCCTGGGGGGAGCATTCTATATAAACGCACACGACAGCGACGAGGACCCTGGGGGAGTATTGTATATAAACGCACACGACAGCGACGAGGATCCTGGGGGGCATTCTATATAAACGCACAGGACAGCGACAGGGACCCGGGGGGGGGGGGGTGCGCATTCAACATAAACGAACACGACAGCGACGAGGACCCGGGGGGGTGCATTCTACATAAACGCACACGACAGCGACGAAGACCCAACGGGGGAGCATTATATATAAATGCACACGACAGCGAAGGGGACGCTGGGGGGGAGCATTCTATATTAACGCATACGTCAGCGACGAGGACCCTGTGGGGTAGCATTCTATATAAACGCACACGACAGCGACGGGGACCCTGGGGGGAGCATTCTATATAAACGCATACGACAGCGACTAGGACCCTGGGGGAGTATTGTATATAAACGCACACGACAGCGACGAGGATCCTGGGGGGCATTCTATATAAACGCACAGGACAGCGACGGGGACCCGGGGAGGTGGCGCATTCAACATAAACGAACACGACAGCGACGAGGACCCAGGGGGGTGCATTCTACATAAACGCACACGACAGCGACGAAGACCCGACGGGGGAGCATTATATATAAATGCACACGACAGCGACGTGGAACTCGGGGGGGAGCATTTAATATAAAAGAACACGACAGCGACGAGGACCCTGCGGGGGAGCATTCTATATAAACGCACAGGACAGCGACGAGGACACTGGGGGCCATTCTATATAAACGCAAACGACAGCGACGGGGACCCTGGGGGGGATCATTCTATATAAAAGCACACGACAGCGACGAGGACCCTGGGGGGAGCATTCTATAAAAACGCACACGACAGCGACGAGGACCTTTGGGGGGAGCATTCTATATAAACGCACACGACAACGACGAGGACCCTGGGGGGCATTCTATATAAACGCACACGACAGCGACGGGATCCCTGGGGGTTATCATTCTATATAAACGCACACGACAGCGACGAGGACCCTGGGGCGGAGCATTCTATATATACGCACACGACGGCGTCCAGGAGACTGCGGGGGGATCATTCTATATAAACGCAGACGACAGCGACGGGGACGCTGGGGGGGAGCATTCTATATAAACGCACACGACAGAGACGGGGACCCTGGTGGGGAGCATTCTATATAAACGCACACGACAGCGACGGGGACCCTGGGGGGGAGCATTCTATATAAACGTACACGACAGTGACGAGGGCCCTGGGGAGCATTCTATATAAACGCACACGACAGCGACGGGGACGCTGGGGGGAGCATTCTATATAAACGAACAGGACAGCGACGAGGACCCTAGGGGGCATTCTACATAAACGCACACGACAGCGACGGGGACGCTGGGGGGAGCATTCTATATAAACACACACGACAGCGACGGGGACCCTGGGGCGGAGCATTCTATATATATGCACACGACGGCGACGAGGAGACTGCGGGGGGATCATTCTATATAAACGCACACGACAGCGACGGGGACGCTGGGGGGAGCATTCTATATAAACGCACATGACAGAGACGGGGACCCTGGTGGGGAGCATTCTATATAAACACACACGACAGCGACGGGGACCCTGGGGGGAGCATTCTATATAAACGCACACGACAGCGACGAGGACCCTGTGGGGGAGCATTCTATATAAATGCACACAACAGCGAAGGGGACCCTGTGGAGGAGCATTCTATATAAACGCACACGACAGCGACGAGAACCCTGGGGGGAGCATTCTATATAAACGCACACGACAGCGACGAGGACCCTGGGGGAGTATTGTATATAAACGCACACGACAGCGACGAGGATCCTGGGGGGCATTCTATATAAACGCACAGGACAGCGACAGGGACCCGGGGGGGGGGGGGTGCGCATTCAACATAAACGAACACGACAGCGACGAGGACCCGGGGGGGTGCATTCTACATAAACGCACACGACAGCGACGAAGACCCAACGGGGGAGCATTATATATAAATGCATACGACAGCGACGTGGAACTCGGGGGGGAGCATTTAATATAAAAGAACACGACAGCGACGAGGACCCTGCGGGGGAGCATTCTATATAAACGCATAGGACAGCGACGAGGACACTGGGGGCCATTCTATATAAACGCAAACGACAGCGACGGGGACCCTGGGGGGGATCATTCTATATAAAAGCACACGACAGCGACGAGGACCCTGGGGGGAGCATTCTATAAAAACGCACACGACAGCGACAAGGACCTTTGGGGGGAGCATTCTATATAAACGCACACGACAGCGACGAGGACCCTGGGGGGCATTCTATATAAACGCACACGACAGCGACGGGGACCCGGGGGGGGGAGCATTCTATATAAACGCACACGACAGCGACGAGGACCCTGGGGGGGAGCATTCTATATAAACGCACACGACAGCGACGGGGACGCTGGGGGGAGCATTCTATATAAACGAACAGGACAGCGACGAGGACCCTAGGGGGCATTCTATATAAACGCACACGACAGCGAAGGGGACCCTGGGGGGCATTCTATATAAACGCACACGACAGCGAAGGGGACCCTGGGGGGGAGCTTTCTATATAAACGCACACGACAGCAACGGGGTCCCTGGGGGGGAGCATTCTATATAAACGCACACGACAGCGACGAGGACCCTGCGGGCCATTCTATATAAATGCAAACGACAGCGACTGGGACCCTGGTGGGGAGCATTCTATATAAACGCACACGACAGCAACGAGGACCCTGGGGGAGTCATTCCATATAAACACACACGACAGCGACGAGGACCCTGGGGGTGCATTCTATATAAACACACACGACAGCGACGGGGACGCTGCGGGGAGCATTCTATATAAACGCACACGACAGCGACGGGGACCCTGGGGGGAGCATTCTATATAAACGCACACGACAGCGACGAGGACCCTGGGGGGCGTCATTCTATATAAACACACACGACAGCGACGAGGACCCTGGGGGGGGAGCATTCTATATAAACACACACGACAGCGACGGGGACCCTGGGGGGGAGCATTCTATATAAACGCACACGACAGCGACGAGGACCCTGGGGGGAGCATTCTATATAAACGCACACGACAGCGACGAGGACCCTGGGGGGAGCATTCTATATAAACGCACACGACAGCGACGAGGACCCTGGGGGAGCATTCTATATAAACGCACACGACAGCGAAGGGACCCTGGGGGGAGCATTCTATATAAACACACACGACAGCGACGGGACCCTGGGGGGGAGCATTCTATATAAACGCACACGACAGCGACGAGGACCCTGGGGGGAGCATTCTATATAAACACACACGACAGCGACGGGGATTCTTACGCTGGGGGGGAGCATTCTATAAATGCACACAACAGCGAAGGACCCTGGGGGGAGCATTCTATATTAACGCATACGTCAGCGACGAGGACCCTGTGGGGTAGCATTCTATATA